>NW_028281479.1:417500-676944 GCF_059751285.1 Brachycentrus maculatus
TGTCTGGGTTCTCTTGAAGAGCAATTCGGGCCAATCTATAGTATTTTCTTGCATTCTATTGACATGGGCATTCCAGAATCGTCTTCGCTGTCTTCTCCATCTGACTATATCCTCCGTACTACACATTTTCCCGATTTCCGTGTTCCTTCGATCTCTTGACGTGTTTCCGGCTATGCAACTCAGTGTCTTCATTTCTGAAGTTCTTACAAGTGATTTGGTTCTCGCTGTCTGCTCTGATCTCCATTCCATATGTGGCAATCGGTCTTACACATGTCCTGTATATTCTTACTTTTCTCTCAATATTCGTGTGATATTACTTCCAGATTATTGCTCTTGCGGCCGCATATTGCAGCCGCATTATTGACCTGTCTTAGAGTCTCATCAAAGAGGTTAGGTGGTACTTGACTACGTTAAAACAGTATATTGGCGTTGGCATCAGACGAAAATAGGCCTGTCAATTAAGGGGCAATCACGACTGAAGGAGTCTGACCTATGGTGGCATCGTTGGTCGGTAGGGCAGTGTCATATACGAGTGCGCGACATCCCATGATGCTATTTATACAAGTATTTCATCAAACTTAATGCTCAATATTTTGAGTGTGTCCAAATCTTCGTCCACAAACCTGGCTTTTGTCCACTTAAGAGTTATATATTTTTTAAATTAATATCTCCCAAATGGACAAAACCCAGATTTGCGAACAATGATTCGGACACACTCAAAATATTAAGAATAGTATAACTGGGCAAAATATGAGTTTAGTAAAAAAATTAATAATCATGTTTTCAAAGCGTCTCCTAGTATATAAAATAATTCGGGAAAAATCTTACGCAAGTTTCATGTCTCTTCTAAATAAAATAAAAAAACTTACTCAACTCAACCATAGATGGTGCCGAGAACTCGCATGTAAAAGAAGGGAAACATAAAAAGTAAACGAATGCCATCCTAGTCGGCTAATCGAAATAGTAACAGTTTCTCATTGGTCACACCTCTACTAAAACACGCAAATTGTAACCAAATTTGTGCGGTGATTAGCGTGATGAGCTTTAAATGATCGAATCCAAAAACCGAATTACGTAATGACTTATTTTAAAGAAGTCTTCATTAAATTCGATCGCCATGTCTACAACAAACGCAGAGCGAGATAAAATTCAACGTAGAAACGGCTTGCACACAACCAATAGCAAATCAGTGTACAAGAAAGCGAATTATTTTTTCGGATGAACGGATCGGCGCCTGTTAGATGTTGCGTATTATGCAAAATAAGTGTACATTGTGCAGTGCGAGAGTGTCCATTTCTATTAGCTTCCGAGCGAATAGCTACTAGGTATTTTGTACGCTGTGCAGTGATGCCTCGCATTACGAACTTCATTCGTTCCTCGAGCAAGTTCGCCATGTGAAACGCGTTTTCCTACAGTGTATTTATTAATTTATTTTGTTTGGGAATTACACAGCTTGTGCACAAAAAAACAATACACGTCAACAAAAAAATCGTTCTGTAGCATAAAATATGGTATTGTAACGTAAAAAATATATTTAAAAAAAACATATTTTTCTAGTTTATTTCATGAGTTTCTCACTCTCTCTCTCTCTTTAACCCTTATTCAATGGCACTTAGGGCACTGTATCGTATATAAACAGTGTTTTATTGATTACATACACAAAGGAAAGGTAATTAGCCCCACGCTCCATGTACCAGTCCAGGATAATAAAATATTTAAAAAATAGATGATTTTTTATTATTTATTTTTGCTCCTCTGGAATGTGAACCCGAGAATTCTGCGTGGCACACAACAGCGGACCCGAGTTTACTAACAACAAAAAATGTGTATTAATTTTATATGTAGCTACAAGATATTTATGTAGTTATATAAAAATCACTAAAAACGTTCAGTTTCATCGTACAAGTGCATTGGCTGCGTGCGACCTTGGAGCGAACGATCGGCAGCATGTAATACGATACAGTTCGTTGTATAAAGCGAGGTTCGTTACGAGTCGCGTAGTCGACAAACAGAATGTTCCTTGTTCGCAGCGTTCGTTAAGCGAGTCATCACTCTACTCGCACGAGACGCGATGAGCGGCGCACGGAAGTAGTGCGTAGTTGTGATCTCCCTTCCGCGGATGGACCTTGTGGCGGATGCAGCGTTTCTGGTCCATTTCCCATCCAAGACGGAAAATCAACCAGACCCGATGGATGCCTCGCAGAGATGTAACTAATTGGTTGAATCCATATGCATTTAAGAATTACTCTCACGTATCGCACACAAGAAAACACCTCCACGAATGTGCAAAGGCAGATAGCCGCAAGTTAAAAACAGTAGTTTTGAGATAAAAAGGGTTTAAAGTAAACTTAAAATGATGCTTTTTTGGATAATGAATATCTCGGTAAAGGAGAGAGATAGAGCAACATCTGTGATTGTATATGATAGAGGCCGGTTATAAGAATGCTTTGAGCCGTGTTACGCCAAACAGCCGCAACGCGAGTTACGGCTAGTTAGTTGCCTTTACACATTACTAGTCCAAGTAAAACTCACAAATCATTTGAAAAGAAAAGAAATATTGAGAGGTAAGGAGTTGTTTTTAAAAATATAAATTGTATATTCTAAAAACCAAAAAAATCCAATATACATTGTTTTAAAAAAATCGGGCGTGAACATGTGACCTCTCCGGTGGAATGTATTCTGTGTTAGCAAATATATCACCTTAAATAGAATATATAAAAAAATAATAGACCTTATTAAACCAACTTATCTAATCTTCACTGCTATATCGCGCACTCCTTTCAAGAACGTCATAAATAAAAAATCGTCAATTTTCAGTTGTGCATGTTTTCGGAATGCCCAGAAAATGTACTATATCCCAGCAAAAGAGGCATATTTTTAACTTAATATTTACCTGCTACAGGGCAGAAAGTGTTGTTTTTGCATTATGTTATTGTTTTTTTTAAACATACTAAATATTTTTCAAATGGAGAAAAAAAACATTCAGGTTTCACCCAAAAAGATCTGTTGCACAGTAAAAAGTTTATTAAGTGGCTTGATATTTATTTTTAATACATTGTATTCTATTTTTAAACTTTAAAAACTTCTCCTGAAAAATCAAGTTTTTTGATTTATGACGTTCTTGAAAGGAGTAAGCGATATGAGCAAACTAAAAAACAATAGACTATTGAGTGCATACACAGTATATGTGAGCATGTTATCATCAAACAGGGGCTTGGTGCCGCTAATATTCATCACTTTAGTCATCGCCAGTAGAACAGGTCATGGACAACCGAATAGGTTAGAAACTACATCATACGCTCGTCTAATAACTCGTGTCTGAATATACGCATTCCGTAATACGTTACATACAATCCTGGAAGGAAAAATACAATATACATATCGTAGTCGTACAGGAGAAAGTGACCAAGTGCATTTTTTTTTACAAAAACGTGATTATTGACTATTTGATATCTAAACTAACTAACTAACTAACCATCACGCCGCTTCCCCGCAGGGGTAGGCAGAGAGAATCGAACGCCACACCACTCTGTCTTTGGAAACATTCTTTGCCTCTTCTACATTCATGCATCTCCTCATACATACCCGACGATTATTACGACTCCTGACCCGGCCGCTTTCAAGTATTTGACATACCTGATTGTGCCAAGTTTTCCTCGGTCGTCCTCTGCTTCTTTTTCCAACTACATTCGCCCCATAAATTTGTTTAACCGTTCTTTCTTCACTCATACGCTCCACATGTCCAAACCATCTCAACACACCTTTCTTAATTTTATCGATAATGCTTATCTCAGCCTTACATTCTTTCCTTATTTCATCATTCGAACATCTATCAAACATCGTTTTGCCACACATTCGTCTGAGGGATCGCATTTCGACTGCATTCAGTCTGCTTTCATCCTTCTTTTGCCAACTCCATGCTTCGCTTCCATACATAAGGGTTGGAACCAGAACTCCATCGTGTACTGCCAGTTTAGCTTCCGCTGATAGATTTTTATTTGCTAAAACTGATTTTAGTGCACCATTCACTCTGTTCCCAGCATTCACTCTCCTTTCTATGTCTTTATAATTTGATTTCTTACTAGCTTAATATTGCGCTGAGAAAATCTCAAAGCGATTTTAAACTTGAAAGGATAATTAATTGACTTGGTAAAAATGACTAACTAACTGCATTGATGTTTTTTTTCTTGCCAAGCAAAAGTGACTTAAATGGCCCTCCTGAACATTTTACGTTTTGTTAGTTGGTCACTTTCTCCTGTACGACTACGATATGCACTTATAAGACTGATAACATGTAATTCTGACAATTATTCGGCAATCAGAATCATAATGTGACTTACTGATAACCAACCGATAAGAACTGAGCCATCTTTAAACTCTGTGAGGCGTGGAATTTCAGCAAATAAAAAAATCCATGGTGCACAGAAATTTTATTTCATAAATTTTAACAATTTTTGCTGATAAAGAAATAAGAGTACAAAAAAATAATAAAAAGTTATTTGGTTTTAATTATGCCCAATATTTAGTTATTTTGAAAGTTTTAAATATTGAGAGTATTTGAGTTATTTTAAATAGTCCAATGTTAATAAAGAAATAAAAGTAGAAAAAAGTCATTAAAGGGTGAGACTTAAATAGATCAATAATTATTATAATTAATATAATATTAAATTTTCGAGGTGGTATACAAAAGATCCCACCGTGCAGTTTGATATAACAAAAATGTGGGACACTTTTAACCCCGCCCATGCACCAAAGGGTTAAGGGCAATTCGCAGAATTCAAATTTCAGAATGCGGACGACCGCGCAAGAGGTCGGTTTTCTCCACTTGGGAGTTATTTTTATATTTTGACATCTCGACATAGATGAAGAAGAATATGGGGAAGTCTGGGTATTTACAGGGCTCATGACCTCTAAAAGGGTCTCTGCTATATAAAAACTTTTTGCAATCTAACATAGATGGCTGCTGTGAACTAATATATGTACTGTGTCATGAGATTTATCAATATATCTAGGAGTTCCCAATTTTTTTAGTAATGTGGTCGTCAATCATGGGCAGAATGGTGCATCTTGCGCGTGTGTAAAGAGATCACGTAATCAGCCTATGACAGGTCATGAGACCTGTAAATACCATATTCTTCTTCATCTACATGTTGAGATGCCAAAAATGTTAAGTGATAATTCTGATGACGATTGACATACTTCAGTGTGGAGCGCCACAGTAAGAAGAAGAAGAAGATGCGTACGTTTTATCACTCGCATTTTTTGTACGTACTCTTACATGGTTGCATTTACAACGCTACACGTCCCGAGATAAGATACTCTAGTTTGCATAATACACACGTTTCTGTATTTCACTTTTTTCTACTATTGGTTCACGCTACAGAACACCTGTCCACACACCTCCTTTCGTTCGTCAACATATCGTGTAACACACAGATTCTCAAACTTAAGGCCCGGTAATCGATAAGTCGTAACTCAATTTTACGAAATTGATTTTTTCTTCTTCTTAAAACACCGATTTGTATGTAAAAAATGTTTTATCTGAAATAATTTTATGGTTTTGAAAATAAAAATAAAATATTGAAAGGTATGGGAAGGAGATAAAATAAATATTAAAAAAATATTTTTTCTATAAAAAACAAAAAAATATCCGTATTACAATCATAAAAAAAATCGAGCGTGAAATGACGTGTTACCTCTTCGGCAGTGGGCTGGCGAACGAGGAAAACTGCGTTTCTATTTACGATAATTGAAAAATATTAAGGGTACCTATACGTATTTTTTGCATATTTACCAATATCAACGTGTTACATGTGTGTTTATAAAATACACATATGAAGTTTAACTAACTAACTGATTGACAAGCATATAACTGACTCTTGGGAGTATAGAGATGGATCCATCACATGCCGCAATAAAACAGCGCTACGAATCGGAGACGTTTTGTTGTTTTTGGTAGACTGTGAGCAAACGCAGTACCCCTTTCGAACATAGCTTTATCATTTCTTCGAGTTGCTGTAGAATGGTAAATACACTGCTTTTTGATATTTTGTATCTATGCTATCATCAAGAATTCTCGCTATCCTACAAGTCTATCGTGAGTGATGTGGTGTTAGGTCCAAGACTGGCAGAGACAGTGAGTCATCTGGGTCTTCAGTGTCTAGAAAACAATTGGTATTTCCTGAACGGTAGATGCCATAGTTGATGGTAGATGCACATTCTAGCACGTACAGCGATAGCCGATGCCGCCATTTGCGATTGCACTTTGCAAAAAAGCAGCAAGATCCAATTATGCAGACTCTAGTTATCTCGTTCTGAGAGATGGTAACGCGAATCATTGATATCACCTTCAAGCAGTGGCGCGCACAGAGAATTAATAATGGTAGGTAGTAAGATAAGCTAGTCACTACTTACTAGGGTTGGCAGTAGAGGTAGGTATTGAGGAAATGATGAATTTTCTCATAAAAAAACTAAGGGTGGTGACCGACCGGAGCGTTTCGTCGTAACGTAACGTCGTAACGTCGTAACATCGCTCGCGGCGAGCATCCGAAACTATGGATGGGACGCTCGGCTCGCTGTACTGACTGCCTGAATGGTCGCATCGTAACGTGTTACGTTACGACGAAATAGCTCCGGTCAAACGATCACCCTTACAAACGATTTTACGATTAGAAAATGCGTAGTTTAAACAAATTATTAATTTCGTTTGAATTTTACACAATCTTTAAAAACCAGGTTGATATAAACACGCGTTGTTTAAAATTAGCTATAATACGTTGAACTCATTATTTAAATGAATGTTTATTATACGAAATAACCCAGAAAGGAATTTATATACGGAATATTATAACAAGGATATTGAGTAATCGACAATAATAATAATATATAATATATGAAAGCGTGAATCATTTATGTATACCAAGAAAAAGTGATATTATTCTTGTTTTTTTAAAAATAAAAATACTAAAAAGTGTTTATATTTGCATATAGAAGGTAAAATACCATACAATAAAATTCAATATTTTCACAAATGAGAATAGAATATTTGGCAGCCAAGACAGAGGTCCTAGGTTCGATTTCTTAGTGGCTCCCAGGTGGGTACAAATAAAATAATTACAAGGCATTTTTAACTTTAACCGCTAGTGCTGAGGATCGATACATCGACTTAGGTATACTTTACTAAAAAGCGTTGCCGTCGATATATCGACTATGACACCAGTGCATTTTAGCGGTCGAGCTGGGAGCTTGTGTCGCATCGTGTTCGTTCTTAAGTTCCGATTTGGCAATGATATTCGCACATAAACAAATTAAACTAATGTTTAATAATAAATAGAAATACATTTTGTTGTAAAAACCTTTTGTTTTCGCCCTTACAATGTCCAATAAATTTGAAATGGACTATTTTTGCTAAAAAGTCTTCAGCAATTTTAGCACACATATAAGAAAAAAAATCTCAGCACTAAAACGGCTAATATTATTGCCCTGAACTGGTACCTGTACCCTTCATAAAATTGACGATCAAGTTAAAATGGTATCTCTGATGCAGTGCCCTATGCACTATTGGGTACGAATAAGGATCAGGTCAGAAAGAAGCAGAAATAACATTGTCCAAAACATTTAATAATTATGTTAAATGTAAGAACAACATCATTGGTTAACATCTTGGTCTCTAAATGAAACGCCCATTTTAAATTTTTTTAAGGATTTTTAACGACTTATAAATATTGCTCAAAAATTACTTTTTTCTACTACCGTGAAAACCGAAAAACCCATTGAATGATACAAAAGAAAAAAAATTAAAATATTTTGTCATTCGGGTGGGAAGTGTTAACCTTTCGAGCGCTTGACTGACAGGATTGTAGTTTGTTTGGGACATTGTACATTTTTTAAAAAGTATTTTCAAACTTCCTAGGAATAGGATGTCTTAAGAAGTTTTGACTCGACAATCATTAGCAAATTTTGGTTTTGGTTACCTGAAAATATATACGATAACCAGTAAATTTGGACAAATATGTAATTAAGACCTTTTGGATCCCACGTAAAAAGTGGCAGGTAACGGAGGGATATCGGTTGCTATAAATATAAACTATAAATGCTAACTTTCTTTTTTATAACAAAACAAAATCGGTAGGCACATATCATTAGTTTACAATATTAAGTGGATAGGTATAACAAATGCGCAATTTCACACGATAAAATTTTTCATTGATTGTAATCTTAACCTTTAAAATAGTTGTATACATATACATAAAGTCCCCACAGGGAATGGATAAATAGGTTAGAATGACTTATGGCTTCAAATCTTTATCCTGGTAACTTTAATAGACGTGTTAATAAAATCTTCGAGACTATCAAAACAGAGATTGCGAAATGCTGATTCTAACTCAGGTTCATATAATATCGAGTATGTTTTAGATAAGATTAAACAGTCATCAAGGGTACGGGGTAAACGCCTTTAAATATGACACAAGAAAGTAGACAAATAAACGACATATACACAACCCATCAGCGTATAATAACTACAGATAGATTCATATTTATTTTCCGGTCGATTAAAGCTTCATTGACTGTTTCCTTCGGTAGAATCGCTTTAAATTATCGCGAGAATCCCAGATGTCAAATATAACATTCGGAGATCAGACAGTCACAAAAAATAATATTTACAGGCTTACCTGAAGATTATATGCAGAGAGGGTATCCCAGATATATTGTCAATAGTTCACTGAATGTTTTCACTCACTTACAAGTAACAAAATTATTATATTTTTCGAAATTTGTCAAGATTACACCCACAAACTCGTAAAAATGGCGAGCGAGCCAGCACCGCCTTTCGCTTCGTTAACCGAAACTTGGGGAATATAGCAGCATTCTATATCAACTCGGTACTACAGAGACATCTAGCGGACTTCTGTTGTAAATAATTATCGACACAGGAATAATTTTTATCGACATTTAAAATGCCTTCTTGATATTGATTTTATCAGTGCCTCCTAGATAATTTACACGGTACCTACCTAGAAAAGGGAGAGTGGTTGGTTCAGATATCTACTGTAGATTTTGATTACATACATTACATTTGCTTACGTTACCTACAAAAATATTTTAATATGTAACACTTTCTAAATAAACATGAGGGGCTTCTTAATCAAGTTGTGAGAATCCAAACCTGAATCTCACATATAAAGGCCGCAACACTTTCAGGTGACCATTTAGTGGGTTTGTAATATCAGTATAATGTATGGATTTTCTTTTATTTTGAAATATCAAAATTCAATTAAGATCTTTAAATTCATCTGAATATTATGTAGAAATATTTTTTTATTTATTGTTTAATGTTAAACTAAAAAAAAAAATAGTTCATATTATCATTATCTAAATGAGGTAATATCATAACGAATAAACAGTTAAAAAGAATTGTAAAATTTTAAACTTGTATAAAATAGTTTTGATAAATATTCTTCTTCTATCTCTATTCACACTCTAATGGTACATAGGACACTACACACAGAATCCACAGGGTGTCAAATTGATTATCAACTACATGATAGTATTTGGGAATAAGAATGGAATTTGTTTGATGATTTCAATCAAGGTGCTGACGGCAAAGGACATTACTCCTACATAGAAAAGGAAATAGAGGAGAAATAGTAGTTGGGAAAAGGAATAAAGCAGTAACGGGGTTGCATACCTGTACCCGTACTAGCTTGTGTAACTAAGACTAATTTGAAGGAGTTAATAAATACTTTATAAATTAAGTAAAACAGTTTATTAAAAATTTAAAACTGGTAACAGATAAATAACTGGTTTTATTAATACATATAATTGTAAGGCACATCAAGTTTCTGGGAGGGCTACAAATAAATATTATTATGAAGTTACAATATAAATATGTTCATTTCTTAAAGCTCCAATGACTAGATTATTTCATTACGGGATAAAATATACAACAGCTTTACCAAACACTTTCACATTATTATAACAAAATATGCTGTGGGAAAATAGTTATAATATCTTTTTTAATGTTATGTAGCGCTGTGAACAATGTTAGATGATATCGTTATATTGTCCACTAACAATTTGTAAATTGTTCTATTGCGTATTTGGAATAGTTCAGAAGTCTACAGCCCGATTACAAAATAAATGGAAAAAAATATAAATCAAGCACGTCAACACATTTACCTCGGGTGGACTATCATGTTTTACGATCTAGTAACCATGTTCTTTATTCAGGATATAGTTTCAATTATTTTATTCCCTTACTATATATATATTTTATATATTATTTTTTGATATCTCATCAAAGATGAAGAAGAATATGGAAGTCTGGGCATTTATATAAAAAATAATATGAAAATAACTCCTGTAATTGGAGATAATCCAGATTTTGTGAACAAGTATTTGGACACACTCAAAATGTTGTAAATATATTTTTTAAATTATAAAATAATTCATCGTTTATTTGGAAGAATATCTGGCTAGAATATTTGTAAAATTAAGAGTAATAATTTGGAGAATGCTAAAATTGTTAAATTTGTGATAAATTACATATTTTTATGGGATATAAATATTCAATTTAAAGATGTCTAACTAGAGGTACAATAATATTCTTTGTAAATAGAACAAAAATTGCTTGTGGATAGATTGAATTGGTGACAAGTAGCTCCTTGCTATGGCGCTGACGCATATTATAATAGCCCGACAGCAATTTTTCCCGAGATGAGTGTGCTTAATAAAAGATTCCATTCGTTTTGTAATAGGATTAGTGTTCTGGTTATCTAGTCTTCCTTGGTCTCGTCCCATATGGTTTGGCCGTTGAGTTCGCTGGTTCCCTGCATGACTTTCTGCACCATGGGCAGCTTGTACAGGTAGATGCTGAGCACGGCCCCGGCGCAAGCTCCGATCCAGTACACGACGGCGTGTTCCAGCAGAGTGTTGCCGTCGCACCCGTACTTCAGGGATGTTGCCAGAGCGGGGTTGAAATATCCACCAGAATAGTCAAAAGCTACGGAAGAAAAAGATTAATTAAATTTCACACCATAAATTGAAAAAAAAAAGAGCAACATTGTTAGATTTCTGATAATTGCATGGCTATGCAGTTTCAAAATAAAAATATCAAAATAATCACCGTAGGCAAGAATATTGAATTTTTGGGATGCATATTAGTTTTCCTGGAATTACCTAACGTCCTTCTACCGCTTTGTAGCACTAAAATGACCCTATTTAGACTTCAATTTCTCATGTTTTATATAACCTTTCTAATTATAAATTGTTTTACTCTTTATAATTAAACTTAAAATAAATTTATGAAATTCTGGGGCGATAAATTCTAGGCAAAAACACTATCTTGTTAAAGGCATGCATTTATTACATATTTATGGATATTATATTTAGGCTTCACACACAACTAAATATTTATTTTTTGCAGAAAACTACTTTGTTACTCAATGCACATTAATTAATTGTGGTAAGTGAGTTAGTGGTGATAAATTAAGATAAAAAAAGCAAATCACTGTTTTCATGAAAAATATTCAACAAAACATGGCTAGTCACAACACAAAAAAAGGATAAATTGTAAATGGTCTCCAAACTACTCTAACTTAATTGAATGCATTGATCGATTAATTTAGTGATACATTATAAAGCAATACATAAATATGCATTTTAGTTGGTGGTTGGAAGACATTCTTAGCTCCTTATTATTATTTATTATCATATTAAATGTAATGCTTTGAATAAAATTATTTGTGACATTTCTTTTTTTCTGAAATAGAGATGAGTTACAAAACGGATTTGTATTTATTTTTGTATTTTGTCATATATCTCAAAACAACTACATATTTATATAATAAAACGATGCGATTCTAGTTTGAAATTCAATTACAACTCCAAACAAGGCAATTTAGAGATGATCGGATTTGAATGAGATTGAAACTCTCCCAGTACAATATACGTACATATTTTTTTACGAGATAAAATATTTCATATCAATATTTAATGCTATTATATAATGTTTATATAATAGCATTAATAAATAATTTGCTATGCTTTAATAATATAATTTACTATGCTTTATTCCGTTTTAGGAAGATGTTAAACAGAATATGATCAAACACTTTTAGCTATGTAATTTATAGTTGAAGCACCTTGTGATTTTTACACATTATAATTTTTTATAATGTGTAATAATAATTAAAGTATAATTAAACATTATTTTTTACCAAACATGGCATTGCTGAGTGGTGTTCTTTTAAATTCTTTATACGTTCATGGCAGAAAAGTACATGGTGTAAAATAGTCTATGTAATATATAAGCCCATTTCACTGTTAAAGTGTTGAATAGTAAAAAGTAGCAAATTAGGCAAGGAACAAAAATTGGTTAAGTACGCATTCGCATACAAATAATAACAAGCGTGCTCTATCTAGAGTTGAGTGTACATATTTACAATTCAGGGAATAGTGTCTCAATTTGTGTACCTTGGCCTAATTTGACTTTGCACAAAACGGATACGGACATATCGGAAGTTGGATTCCGATCTTGGTATGCGTACACGTATTCGGAATCCTTGAAAAACACCCCTGAAAATGGACGATACGTTAGTCTGAAATTTCTCGGTGTAATGACTACATATGTGCATTAATTATAAATTTATGCATGCAAACTTAAATTTCATCTAGGTGAATGCCTATTTTTAAGGCTTGGTATGGGACAAAACCAAAGATAATGTGCAAGCGGTTCGTTTGGCCATAGATCAAACCATTGATAGATAGATGATTCATGTAATAATTTGCCAGTAACATAAATGAAACTAAACAAGGACATGACATGATTGAACATTTAGAGAAATGAGTTTATCCCCATAAAACCCTTATCAGCACCTGATGGTGCACAGGCCACTGCATCCTATAGACACAGACATCTTTAATTAGATGAAGTCAAGGTGATCAGTTCTGCATTCCAGGATGTATATTAATAAAATATTAGGGTGGTGACTGACCGGAGCTTTTTGCCGTAACATAACGTCGTAACATAGCTCGCGGCGAGCATCAGCGAGCATCCGAAACTATGGATGGAGCGCTCGGCTCGCTGTACTGACTTCAGTCACCACCCTTAGAGTAAAAAATCATTGATATTTATTTCTTGACCTCCCCTGAGAATCAAACCTGGGACCTTTACAGCACAGTGGCCAAATGCGCTTTTTACAAGGCAACAGACTTGCATTTTTACAAGGCAACAGGATCCCATCGTCCAGTACGTCCCTGCTGCCAATCCGTCAGCAATTTTCGTCTGAACTATGAGATGCGGGTCTATCTTGGAAGAATGTAAAGGAGCTGGCAGCCAGCAGAAGGGTTTGTAGGCAGTTTGTGGATTCTATATATGTAATATGTGATGGATATGGATTCAGTAATAAGTAACGTGATTTATTCATACCAGCGACAACGAGAGAAGTGGCAATGAAGGAGTCGATGGCAGTGGAGAAGCGCGGACTCAAATCACCCAGGGACTTGGAAGTCAGTCGACATGCACACGTGGCTAATCCCTCTATGATTGCTCCATACAACATGGGCACCTATAAAAAATACCAATCCCAATCACACCATTAACTTTTTGACATCTTCAAACCATTATCCACACCCTAAGGTGCATAGAGTACTGAATCATATAAACGCAGTGCTACATTGATCATTAACACATGAATGAAGTAAGATCAGCCCTTCGCTTCAGGGTAATATTGAATAAATATTAAAGTGAAAAATCACTTGTATTTATTTGACCCCTTCCCTGGGAATAGAACCCGGGACCTTAAGTACGGTAGCCAAGCGTGCTAACCATTACACTAAGGAGGCGGACAAACTTTTTAACAGCACAATTGTAATATAAATTGTAGTGTGATACAATTTTTTTTCAAAACACACTTATGCTTTACAGTTTAATTATATATTTTATCATACATTATTAGGCAAAGTCGAATGTAGGCACGGAGGGTGTTTAAAATGTCGAGGGTATTTAAAATATAATATTTATGGTTTTTCATAATTTGTGAACAGCATATAAATAAACATACCTGTAGATCGGCTTTGCAGTCTTCAAAAGCTCTGTCTTTGTGTGTTTCTGTGATCTCTAGGGCCCAGTACATCTGGACGTACTTGAATATCAAGAAACCTCCAGTCAGTTCCGCCCAAACCTTGAGAAGAACATGTCGCAGGTCTGCTTTGCCTACAAAATCAAATTATGAAATCAATTTAAGCTTGTATTTTGCAATTGAGAGGTCATTTATAACCTTCAATAGTGAGAAAGTATATGTTCAGCGAACTTTGTAACTAAACTTTTTACTTATAACCCTTATCCGCACCCAATGGTGCATAGGGCACTGCATCGAATTGACGCAGTGTTATCTTGATCATTACTTACATGAAGACAAGGTGATCACTCTTGCACTTCAGGAACCAGTCCAGGGTAATATTAAATAAACATTACAGTGTAAAATCACTAATATTTATTTTCACCCCCCCTGGGAATCGAACCCGGGACCTCCAGCACGGTAGCTAAACACGCTGACCATTACACCACGGAGGCGGGCACTAAACTTTTACATAAAAATAATAAAATATTCAATTTCGGCAGACATTTTTTTGCAAGATAATAGAAATATTATGAACGCACAACTTTTGTTTGACAAATGTTGAGTTTGTACACCACTTCATTTTACATTCAATCTCAACGCATTTGTGGAGAGAAACAATATTTTTCATTCCAAAAAACAGTCGTTATTTAAACATTATCAGTTTCGCGGAATTGAAATACTTGACAGTGGTTTGTTCACGAGTCGGAATAATTGGTGAGTATGTATGAGGAAATGGATGAATGTGGAAGAGTCAAAAATTGTGTTCAAAGAAAGATTCATGTGGTGTTCTATTCATTCTGCCTACCCCTGCTGGGAGCCGGTGTGATGGTTAGTTAGTTAAAACGTTTATTTTTTAATATGGTTATTTCATTTTATTTATATTGTAAACAAAGCCCTGCTTTTGTAAAATTATTTTAAAATAAATATAAAACTTATTAACCACGTTTATTTTTGATGTATAGATTCTATCCATCCTTGAAAAAGACAAGGCGTGTTAAAAGCGGTGGGAAAAATAGTAATACCAAAATAAAAATGGATACAAATAAAGTTTGTGTAAGCAGAAATCGAATATTGCTTTAAAGCAGTTTTAGTTTTCTTACAAACACCTCGTCATCTTCAGGGATGGATACAAACTAATCTAATTGGTTATTATACCTTCGATATATTCCTCCAAGTGGGTGTAAGGGCACGCCGAAGCGTCTCCCCAGTTTGCAGCCCACCATATTGAGAGCAGGAACAAGAATATAGCATACGTTGCTACACCAAAGTTGTCAGCAACTGGAAAAGTTTACAAAAAGGTCAATCAAAGGCATCCAGTAAATAATAATCCTGCAAATTTTAACATCGTACTCTACTCAGATAAATGGTAGATATTTATTTTAATTTTTTTATTTATAAAAATAGTATACATTTATTTAAAGAACAATTTTAAACATATTAAAAATACTTTTTTGCAGAGACCCACAAAGCCACCTTGTGTGTCTTGTCGGTGGAGTTCTTTTAACATACATTTTTATTGTTTTTATCCTTTTTTAACCTAATATACATATAAAAAAGAAAGAAAAAATTAAGAATATAAACTATTTTACAATTCTCATAGAATTAAATCTTGATCATTTACCCATTCCTTTATTTTGCCTTTGTTCCATATTTAATTTTAACCTCTAACCTCCGTCGGTAACAAATTAAAAATGTTTGGAAAGATACATTGCAGTATTCAAGTCCCATATTTATTGTTGATTTATGAAACAAATATTCAGTAACAATCCAGTATCGTCCTATCTGGCCTCGTTTTACTATCTGGCCAGATATATTACAGGATAGTTGAAAAATATTCATTATTTATATTATTTTTTATATTAGACACTGGATTATTCACTCTACATGCATTATTTTTCCCTTTTTTATGAAAGAAGATGGAAGTCTGAGCAAAATAATAAAAAAGGGAAGAATGATACATGTTTCATATCAAGTTTAGACACCTTTAAAATGATACTGTTAAAAAAACTGTAATTGAGATATAAAAAAAAACAAATGGATATTGTAGCTAATATCATTAAAATCCCTGAATACGTCTAATCCAGGGTTTCGAGCTAAACTAGCTCTTGAAATCAAGTTAATGTTGGCTGTTTAAACCCCTTGACATATTGAATGGTTCCAAAATGACAAATTGTACAACAGCCGGACCTAATTTTGAACGATTTAGAGAAATATTGCATTATAAAATATGAGAAACATTATTTTAAAAACAGGAAAGGTCACTTACGTACTCTACGTCTGATCTCGCATGATACCGTGTAAATAATATTATGATGATATCATGATAAGATATAAAACTCAAATAATTAATATTAAAACTACAAATGTAAAGTTGAACATACGGAATACTTAATAAATCATTTTGGTTTGAAGCAATTAATATGTTTAAAAAGACGCGCGAATATCATCTCTAAAACAAATGATCAATTTTGACCAAAAAATGTAATTTTTAAATTTTCCGTCTCTTCACTTCTCACTGTTCTTTTCATTGCCAATGGAAAAAAATACGTGAAATTGCCAATGTTTAAAAAAAGTTGCCAATGTAAAAGCTATTACTCTAAATAAGTACTTACCTATAACTAAAACACCTGATCAGGGGATCGCAAGCGGTTGTGGTCAGTGTTGCGGACTCTGAGTAAGAGTTTATGGGTTCGAATCTACTCTACTATGACTTGATTTATATTTTTTAAACGAAATAACTACAAATAGAATATGAAATCGAAATATTTGCTCACAAAAATATTTATCTTTTATGCAAACAATTTTTTTAAATTTTTTTTGCAAACAAACAATTTTTTGGAAAGTTATTAGTTAGGGTAGGTATGGTAATATATGTTTTTAACTTACTTATGATAAGCTCAAAACAGCATCCACATAGTTCTGCAGTAGCAATGGCTTCCTCAAACAATAGTTTAACAAAGGGATCGTTTACTAACTTATTCACAGCTCTTCGCGCGCAATGCGCTAGAAGTGAAGTTAGCAATATAAACAATGTTGACACCACAAGTGGCGCGAATGTCATCCTGTTGACCTGGAATATAAAGAATCGAAAACAAATGTTAGATTAAAGAGGGGAATATTGTTATTAATTTCAAAAGCATGTTTAAATTGTAGTTTTGTTTCCAACATGACTCCATCGCCCGATATTAACACAATAGGACGCGTTTCTGGTTCGGAATTTTAATGTTGCATCAAATTTTCACAGCAATAGTACGTAAACCGTTGTGTATACCAATGATGCCTAGGTTTTTAAAAACTTGAATACAATATTTAATAATATTTGTAGGATATTATTATAAAAGGAATTTCAGTTTTTTATGCATCATAATTTGCATATAAAGAGTACTATATAGTTGTTCGACATGAATAATAAAGTGCGTAGCCCGTTTGGGTACAACACGTAAGGTTCTATTCCCAATGTGGACAGTCCTTTTCACGAATAAAATAATAATAATTATTATATTGCTCCTAAAATAACATGATCATTCCTTTAATAACACTGCAATTGTTCTACGTACCTATTGGTACGTATTACTTAATTATCGCCTAAATTAACACTCCGTTGATCCGATGTTTTGTCATAAGGGCGTGAATAGGTTCGAAAAAAAACACTTTATTAAAAAAAAAACGTTTATTCACATAAAATAATATCCTTGTGGTAAGTTCACGGGCGAGTTTATGTTAATATGCGAATTTTATTATATTACGACCGAATTATTTTAATTTAAATATTAAATAAAAACACTGTAAGACCACATTTGAATTTATGAATGTAAACATGACTAGTTTCGAGAGCTACAGATGCTCTCATCAACAGGTAAAAATACAAACTAACTTCACCTGCTCAACATCTATGTAGTTATCGATCGTATTTATTTATATTAATATATTCAAAGGTGATGTATTAATTTTATATTTTAATCATTGTGTTATTAAAAAATTAATACCAAATAGATAAATTATGTAGTTATTTAAAATGAATATTCTATACATTTATTTTTGTTTTAAATCTGTCTTAAAAATAACGAATGAAACGAGGATTTTTAATATTTACAAAACTACTGTACACACAAACCACAATTGAACAAATGAAAGAATACCTATTTGTCGCATTCAATGACATTAATACACGTTACAAAAGTTGTGTACATCCGAGTACTTATATATTATTTATTTGCGGTCACGGCTGAATGTTTCTCAGAGCGAACTAACGGTCCATCATTCTAGCTGTCGCATTGATAGTTACTTATTAATCAGACTTCAACCTTGTTAAACTGACACGTGACATTGCATCGGGCTAGCCGTTTTATATTATACAGGAATAGGTAGGTATATGTGTGGGGGGAATTTATAATTAAACTCGGTTCTCCAACAAAAGACAGCTTTCATGCACATTAAAAAGACGCGGTATAAAAATAGGTATTCGTATAATCATTAGGAAGACAGGGGAGGAAAATCAAGAGTTTTACTATAAAATAAAGACTGTATGTGTGTAAAATCATTGTATGACAGAATTAAAAACGAAGATATTAGAAAGAAATGTAAGGCTGAACTAGGTATAATTGAAAAGATTAAGAAGAGTTCTTTAAGGTGGTATGGAGATGTGGAGCGAATAGATAACGAGAGAATGACTAAGAAAGTATATGTGGCGAATGTGAGCAGGAGAACAGAACGAGAGGGCATGTATGACTAGATGTATGGATGTGAAGAACGCTAGGAGTGTATGTCAGGACATAAGAGTGTGGTGTTCCATCCTCTCTGCCTACTCTTGCGGAGATACGGTGTGGTGGTGGTAGTAGTAGTAGTAGTAGTAGATGACACATGAATACTATAAATTGCCGTGCGTTAGTATCGCGAGAATTTTTCGTCGGATTTTAATATTTATTTTTCTGATTTGTTCGCCTTCATATTGGGGTGGTTTGAAAAAAAAAGAAAATTAAGAAAAACCCTCAGTAACAGAAAAAACCGCAATTTCGATCGTACAAAATCAAGCTTTTAGAACAATACCGTTTACACAGCAATGACACCATCATCTTTTTAACGTAACATAAAAAAAATAACATTGTTCATGGCGGTAAACGTGCTTCTTGATAGGTGCTCTCACTTCCTTTAATTTCCTTTAAGTAAATCCTTTCAGTTTTGACCTTTTTCCACGGTCAATGGTGCAAAGAGCACTGATTATTATAGATGCAGTATTTTATTATTTGTTAATTACATGGAGGTACGGTAATCAGTTCAAGAGGATATTAAAATAATACAAGAGAGAAACATTGCGAATGTTGAGGTTCATCCCTCAAGTATTGAGCCCGTTCCTACCAGGACGGTAGTCAAACGCGCGAACCACCACACGAGACGGAAGAAATTATGATATTCCGGAAAAAATGTGGTGTTCAAAATTGCATGCAGTTTTATAACATAATTAAATAGCTTGTCAAACATATTCGTGCAAGGTCTAAAAATATTTTGATAGTGGTATTTCCTTTTTGAAAAATACCTTCACAGAATCGTAAACTATGGCAACTATGAATTTTTATATGTATAACAAAACGTTTTCTGCACACTAGCGCGGTACCTGTATAAAACAAGTGCCCTATGCACCATTTGGGAGAGGATAAGATCCAGAAGAAAACCTTCATAGTAGTATTATTATTATCAAAAAATATACATATGTATATAAATTTTACGAGCGACGGATATTATGAAATTAAATTTAACATCGCTTCAAAAAGTTTAAAAACAAATGTTTGCATTTAAAAAAATATGATGTATCTTGTAAGATTGTTTTTTTTTTGTTGTAAAGATATTGAATTTCAATTGTGTCATGTTTTAGATATTTTAAAGTACAATTTGAAATTATTATATTGAAATTAAATCGTATTTGTAGATATCATATCACGATATGTCGTCCAAGGTTTTTCTAAACATAGAAAATGAATAAGGCTCAAATATGCAAAATATAAAACAGTCCACATACCTTGATGACAATCTTCAAAAAGATGCCCAAAACATCGATAGTTATCTTCATTTTGGCGTTGCAAATTACTTCTCACTATGAACAATATATATTTCTGCGATTTTTCAACCAAAAGTTTTTCATCTCTTTCCGGGGAAAGCCGCAAAGTCACTCGACACTATGTAAAAGTCATTTTGACGTCTGTCTCGTTTGGGAAATGCCCTAGAAAGAGAAACAGTGCAGTGAATAGAATACTAAAAATACGTCGATTTGAGAAATTCACTCTTTGTAGGTACCTGGTATGTAAATATGTGTATGAGACTTCGATTCGTTACGTAATAAAAAGTTTTTCTTACCACTTTTCGGGACAAGCCGATCTTTTTCGTCTCGCAGCCAACTTCGCATCTGTTGAGCTTTCCGAGACAAGTCGTTGTTGAACTTCATAGCGATTCCATCGTTTGCCGACGCCGCTTATAGATTCTGAAGTTCCGAGCGGAAAGGCGCGAAGAGCCGCCGACATGGTGCCGCGGCCGAATCTTTATTTAGACGCCTATCCTGAGAGACTGACTTCCACGCGAGGAGTGCCCCCTTTTATATCCAGTGGATATTCAGTCTTTTTTGAAAATGGAACACGGGTTTAAAACAAAGATAAATTTACGACGACACGGATGTGTCAGCGGTATTTTTCTTTTTATTTTTGTGTCACACGTGGTGTTTTGCAGCTAGAACGATGTGTACAAAATATCTCCCGGAGCTTTATTTTATTCTATTTTTTGTCGTAGCAGACAGAGCACATGGGACATTTTATCCTATTTTTGTCAACTTAAATACAATGATAAATGAATATAACTGCTTCGAGAAATTGAAGAATGTGAATATGGTGTGAGCGTTTAAAGGTATAACGAACTATATGAAAGGTAACAGAAATTTCTATTCAAGATGGCGGACTTCTATCTTTAGTAAATGTTTAAAAATTACTAATAAAGATCTTCTGGCCTTTTTCTGTACCCAAATGGTGGTGCATAGAGCATCGCGTCGGAACGACCATACAAACATATTTATTAAAATTAAAGGTCCAATAAAGATTTTGTGGATACAAAAATCCTACCAATATCGGACCACATCTGTTTACAATATGAAAGAGTATGAAAAGTTCTATTTTGTTGTTGTACTAAAATTTGGTTCTTTTTTACATAACAAAAAGCAATGTCAACTTTTTTGATATCTTAATATTCTTAGCAGGCAAAAAATGTCATTTAATATCTTAAAAACATAAAAATTATACCATCGTCTTTGTAACTATTTTATTTATAAAAAAAAAAACAAGTGAAAATACCCTATATTAAGTTATTTCAAATTCTTTAAATTTATACAAAAGATTGTCGTTTTGCTTGAAACCAATCAAATTTTCTATTTTCTTCGGCTCGCTGACGCCATTTAATAAAATCGTGTCTGGAGTTATATTCTTTTGGTTCTGTGGTCCAGAATTTCGGTTTAGAAAGGTTTTTTAATTTTTTGCACCGCTTGTGTTTCATGTGGTGAGTTATTTCTACTACAAACATAAGAAGTGCCCCCAGTTGTCCGAGAACAAGGACGAGAAAAGCTCCCTGGAGATGGTCCAGTGTCAGGGGTAATGCACCATCTACATCCTCGACATGCGACTCTCTAGCTAACTTTGCCGCCATTCTTTTTGAAAGTTCGTCGAACCGGTCGTATATATTTTTTATAATTCCATTCGACTTTAGCAACGTTATTACAAAGTCGAACTTTTCTCTAAACGCGAAGCCTTTAACGAACACCATTTCGATTGGAAAGGCAAATACGTTTGCATGCAAAGTGTAAAACATCGGGTCGCCATGTTTGTCGTTGTAATGAGTCGTGGTCGATCTTAAATACTTCACGTACAGTTTGCTCGTTAGCACAGACAAGTTTCGATTCCATATGACGTGATCCAAAACGTCATGGATGTCTAAATCTAGATAATTTTCATGAAAATACTCTTCGTTTTTATCAATAGAGTTGTTAAAGAGATATTTAAATGCCCCGTTTCCTCCAAAGTTCAGATTTGATTCTAGCAGTTCACTTATCTGCGTTATTTGTCTTTCGTATATTGGATTTGTTAGTATTGTGATCAATTTTGTTTGATAGACTGTGCACCAAACCATGCTATAGAGACAAAATGCTATGAAATATATTCGCATCGAGTGACTCTCCGGTCTGCCGACTGTGGAGGCGCACAGTTGCATGCAGAATGAATCCAGCATCGCTTGGATAAAATCTTTGAATTTTATTCCTCTTTCGATCCACGAGTTTGACATAAAATACCAAACGATCGTGCATATCCAGTACACGATAATTGACGCTAGCCACAATCTGGGACCTAGAATGATGACGAGGTTTTCCCATTCTGGGATGAGTCTCGCCCTTGGAACGATCCACACATAAGAGTCTTGAAGATACGAAAGCGTGGAGTCAAAGTCTTCGTGGATTTTATTATCGGGGTATATTGCTCCTATTGCCACTTCTCCATAGCCCTTCTTCAACGATCCCATCATGCCATCCCATGACCCGTTCGTAGATCTCTCGCCCCAGGCGCTTTCGGAAGTATTGAGCACTATCGTAAAGTTAATTTTTTTAGCTATGATATCCAGAATTTCCCTGTCAATTCCAGGATTGTTGCCGCTTTTATTATGGTTAAGAAATGGATGCCAAATAACTCCGAGAACGTCAATTGGGCAGCCCTTCAAGCTTCGTGGAACTTTGCACGGAAACAACTTGACATCATTGACAAGATGTCCTCCTTCGCATGTGTTGTACAATTTGGTGAGTTTTCTAAAGTTTTGATTCTTTTCCCCGCACCTAGTCGGCGGATCATACGGCTCCCAGGAGTAAATATTCAGAATGGAGTGGTTTTGGTAGTCGTGGACGAGTACAATCACGTTCATCACATGATGAACCCAGAGGGATCTCAAAATAGACACGGGATATTTCATCATTTCTCGCTTTGAGCCTCTTACCGTAGAGCAGTAAACGATGAATCTTGCAGTAGCATTCCAAGACGGCTTACTGGCGAGTTCTCGTATTTTGCTGTTGTACAAGCGAAAATTATCTATGATTATTACATAGAACTCGGAAAGACGCATGAATGCCACATGCGACTGGATGATCTCATCTTCTATAGGTCCCGTGTCGACTTCAACGCTGGCTTCTTGCGTTTGCTTATTTGATATATCCCCACGGCCTCTCCACATATTATCTTCTGTATCGTTTCCTATTGTCATAATCGTAGTTTGTTTAAGATCGGAGATGTACTTTAAATAATTATCTAGAATCCTGTCCGTAGGTTTTGTTAAATTATACGTTTTCGGTATAATCATAAACCCGAGTGGGTTTAATTCAAATTCTTGCTCTATTATCTTGTTTAAACATCGCCCCACGTTATCAATCGCTGCTTCATCATCACCGTCGTAGTAATAAAACGACTGAACACTAATTATTAGAACGTTCACATAAAACAAAGAGTTTTTGAATATCATTTTTAGTACATACTCTTGGTAGTAGTAGATTGACTTATTGGAAACTTGTGAAGGGTGATTTAATTTAACTGGCAATATAAAAGAAATGAAAGTTCCATTATTTCCGAGTCCAATTTAAACTTTTCGGTATTATTAATATAACTTGCCCGAATTCACGTCGGATAGTGAGAGGACTGCAAACTTTTCGACGGCTTTTGTTTAATTTTTGCTAGGGAAATCTATTAAGCTGGAGTTCGTGATCTCGTGGAAGCTTTTCATGAGCGGTGTTCGTGCTGCATACTGTGTAAACAACATAAACACACGTACGATGTACGAACACTTTAAACACACAGCTTGTGTGCCTTCACTGCGGTAAATATCGTCACGGGATGCATTCACTGGGACGTTCATAATACATATTAATCACAATATTTTTCCCAAAATGGTGGATCCTTTTCCCAAATCCGGGTTTTATTTTTACATTATGATATCTCAGCATAGATGAAAAAAATATATAGAAGTATGAATATTTACCGGGCTTATGACGTGTCATAGAAAAGTTAAGTGATAACTTAATACACGTGTAACATTCACCATTCTATCCATGATTGATAAGCAAAATGCTAAATTGTTTAGAACTCATACATATATCATAAATTTAATGACGCTTTGTGTGTGAGTTTACTGGAGCCATCTATGGGTGGTTTCATAGGCTGCTGTGAATGAAATAATCGGAAAAAATTATAAACTGCATAAAAAAATGAATCAGGCTTTCAGGTGTCTTCCAGTATGTATTGTGTATCCGGTTTGGATCTTACATACATCTAAATAAAAGTCTCTGCTAAATAAAATATTTCTCGAACTAACCATAGATGTCCTCCAGTGAACTAAAACATTTATGATATATCGCTCGCTCCTTTCAACAACTTTTTTTTTTCAGGAAATCGTTTTTTAAAGTTTAAAAGTATAATAAAATATATTAAAAATAACGATTGAACCACTTATTGAACTTTTTACTGTGCAACAGACCTTTTAAGGTAAAACCTGAATGTTTTTTCTCCATTTGAAAAATATTTAGAATAATAAAATTTTTTAATTAAACAATATGTTTTCTTCAAAATGCAAAAACAACACTTTCTGCCCTGTAGCAGGTAAATGTTAAGTTAAAAATATGCCGCTTTTGCTGGGATATAGTACATTTTCTGGACATTTCGAAAACATGCACAACTGAAAATTGACGATTTTTGATATATGACGTTGTTGAAAGGAGTGAGCGATATGTATGAGTTCCAAAAAAAAATTAAGTCTGGATGTCTATCATGGGTAGAATGTTGAATGTTACGTTTGATATTTTTTTTATTATTTGTGTTAAAATTCAATGGTTTAACTAAATTCAATAACAAGTGCGTATTTAAATTAATGAATTTTTTGTTGCATGAATATGCTTTATTAATAATATAAAATAAATTTTAAATTTTGTATCCGTAAACCACCTCGCTGTTGGGAATACACCATTTATATTTTAATTTAAAGAAACATGTATGTATCGTGTAGATAATATTTTTAAATGAAAAAACATGAAAATGATTTTAAACGTATCGCGTGTTTAAAAACCTAAAACTACCCGTAAATCTATGAATACTGTAGTTAAAAAAAAAATCTACAATTAATAATATTTACTGGTAGGCTTAAGCGACTTGAAAACAGGAAATCAGGCACCAGGCCTCTGCCTCGAAGTCCACGTCACTACCACCAAACTACAAAAATACTTTTATTATTTTTGTTTAATTTTTAAATATAATAAACACATTTTTTAATATGTACCTCAAAATTGATATCGAAGAATATGGATGTCTGGGAACTTACAGGGCTCATGAGCTTTCATAGGATGGTTTAATCGATTACTTTGTACACATGAAACATGCACCATTCTACCCCTGATTGACGATTGATAAAGTTTTATTTATCCTTTAATTGGCACCTTACTTTTTGCGAGTTATCAGCACCATCTATGGTTACGTTGGGTAATTCAAAATTACTATTTCATTTTGAGATCTCGACATAGATGAAGAAGAATATGGAAATCTGGGTATTTACAGGGCTTTTCGCAGATTCGTAAATACGTGAAAATGCTGTGAATAAAATGATCATATTCTCTAGAAAATTTCAAAGACAACCAATCAAACAATTCAATGTATCTAACTCGCACACACGCACACGCGCGTACACACACACACACATACACAATAATAATAATTATTAAACCATATCCGCTCCCTGGGTGGAGCATATGGAGTCCACAAACTGTCTCCAGTCTTTTCTGTCGGCTGCCAGCTCCCTTGCATCCTCCCAAGTCAGATCCGCGCGCCAAAGTTCTGACGAGAACTGCCGACGAATTGTCCGCAGCGGTCGTCCTGGGCGGCGCGAACCTGATGCCTTGTGAAAGAGGCAAGCTTGATTAAGCATTATAATACGCACACAAAGCTAAGATAAGCATTATCGATAAAATTAAGAAAGGTGTGTTGAGATGGTTTGGACATGTAGAACGAATGAGTGAGGAAAGAACGGTAAAACAAATTTATGAGGCGAATGTTAGTGGGAAAAGAAGCAGAGGAAGACCGAGAAAAACATGGCACGATCAGGTATGACAAATACTTGAAAGTGGTCAGGTTAGGAGTCGTAACAATCGGCGGGTATGTATGAGGAGATGCATGAACGTGGAAGAGGCGAAGAATGTTTGCAAGGACAGAGTGGTGTGGCGCTCTATTCTCTCTGCCTACTCCTGCGGGGAAGCGGCGTGATGGTTAGTTAGTTAGTTAGTTATACGCACACGATAATTTTAACTGGATGAGGGTACGATACATGGGGTGAGATTCGGCATAATCACTTTCTTTCAAAGTCATATTTTAATTTAATATTTTTTTTTGATTTGAGAAAGTAAATGTTTACATAATTCTGTTTATTCTGTTTATTTTCTCACAACCATGGATTTCTCTCTAGCCAGCAATAATTTTCCTCGGTTGGCGTTTAAATACTTCCAATAAAACGGCAGCGCACTAAAATATTGAACCATTTTATAAAATGCTCAGTCTGTAATTCCTGTAACTGCCGTTTATAAAATGTTTCCCGTATACAAGATGCCGGTACACCCTCCCCTAACGACCGCTTAAAGATTAAACCTTTGGCATTGCAAAGTCGGGAGCTCGTATTTCTGAATGTACCTACGTAATGGGCCCCAAACAGATCTGAGAGACTGGATGGTCCTGAGGTCTGGTATGTGGCACGCTCACAGTTGTTAAACCTGTGAACTTCGTACATCGAAAAAGTAATCTTAAATGATCAACTGTTTTTCGGTTTGATTAGGTTTGTTATTAACGGGAAATTTTTGTACGTTTTTAGTTTGCCACCTTTTATTTATTACTAGTTTAGTTAGGTTAGGTTAGTTATTACCAGGGCTTTTTTAAAAAAAATAAAATAGGTCCCGGAACCCACTTCGCTTTCATCATCATCAAGCTTTTTACTAAAAATAATATTTTCAAATATCATTTAGATATTGATAACAATACCATATTTTATCATTTTGACGAATTATATCAATCTTCTTCTTCTTCTTTTTGTAGATCCTAGGGATCTGTTTGTGCCTCCGCATGTCGCTCTTGGGATGTCGACTCCCAGCTGTCTTTCCATCTTTTCGGAGGTCTGCCTGGGGGTCTGCGTCCTTCAGGGTTACCTTGGAGGGCGACACGTGGAAGTCTGTCTTCTGACATTCTGTTTATGTGTTCATTCCAGTATCACCTTCGTTGTCGTCCCCACCTCACGATATCCTCCGTCTTACACATGCTCCCGATGTCGGTATTTCTTACTCGGTCTCGCAATGTGTTTCCAGTTATGGATCGGAGAGTCTTCATCTCGGAGGTTCGAAGTCGAGATTTTGTTCTGGAAGTATCTGCTCTTGCCTCAATCCCATAAGTGGCTATTGATCGAACACATGTTTTGTATATTTTCATTTTACTTTCTATAAAGTGATCATCTAAACCAGCTACGACATGTCGTAAGCCTTGTAAACACCCAAAAATGTCTTCATTTTCTTCGTTATCTATGTTAAGATGTCTATATAAATAACTCCTAAATGGACAATCACAAATTTGTGATCTTAAACACACCCAAAATATTACGAAATATAATTAATTGGTTTTGTTCGGTACCAAGTAGCGTGTAATGCGGTTTTATTTCCACTTTTTTAATCGAATTTCGTTTCCCTTCAAAGTGAGAAAACTTGAAAAATGGATCAACACAAACAAGTAACTTCTCCCGGTAATAGCATTTTCTTTTCATGTAATTTACGCCGCTTGTTCCGGGATCATGATTATGATGTTGATTGAAAGGCGGAAAAATCAGTCCGCCATAGAGAAGCGTCTTGACTGTAATTTGGCGGGAAGAGCGCCGGCTCTGGCGGGAAAAAGGTTAAGGGGCCAATCAAGTTTAATCATAATCCGTTAAGTGATCTTGAATACCGAATGAGATACTCAAACTCAAATGAATTTTGATCGGATGAAATATTGGAAATTCAAAAATAATGGTATTCCAATGACATTCACTCAATTTTGGAACGATAAATTCTGTGCCTCCTATATAATAAAAAAAATACAGCCTTATGATTTAGCAACGTAGCATTTTTTCTCATTGGTAAACCTATCTCATAAATTGATTCGCAGTCACTTTGTGGTAATATCAATGTATTTTTTATTTATGTTTCAAACACCGTGCGGTGTGAGAAAATGATGCGGAAAGCATCGAAACACGTGTCACAATAGATTTTAAGAAATAGTGGTATTTACTAAGTAAAACTAAAATTAAAAATGGTAAACCTGTCGTTATTATTTCAACAAAATAATTCTTATGTTAGTAAATAACCACTGTCTAAAATTTAGTCTACCGGTTTCTAGACGCACCCGTCTCTTCGTCAGGACAATAACGATGACAGTATGCAAACAATATTACGCGTCACTACCCAGGGATAAAAATATTAAATACCAATAATAAAGGGTTAAAACTAATAGATTTGGCGTCTTTTATATTTGGAAGTTAACATAGAAAGTACGATCAGGTAAAAAGTTGCGGAGGAAAAGGGAAAGGATCCAAGCAGAGGATGATTCGAAGTAAATTGACTAATACTGTAACGCGTTTTGTAAAACATTTAAAAATTAAAATCAGAAATTGGGGAATGATAATTTATAGACACTGTATAATGGAATTTTCAAAATAGTCCAATTCAAATGAAAGGTTTCTATTTCAAAGGCGCTCCGCATTTAATTATCTGGTGTTGCCAGTACACAAAATGTATGAATTATTTATGATTTGAATCTATTAGCTTTCTGAGCTCCGCCAGTTGGCAACACTAAGATCACTTGTTTATGGAAATGGAAACGGTAAGAAAATTGAGCAACATAATTATTTCTCATTTCTTATTCCGACATCTTAAAATATAATTTTTTTAAACATTAATCATTTAAAAAAACATACATAGACTTAAGAAAGAAGAGAAGAGTGATAAGATGTATGAAAAAATATCAAATTTTTTCAGAGAGAAAAGTTAGGGCGCCAATTTCACCATTAAAACTGGTAGCAGTCCTGCAATTGAAGAATTGCTTCCCGCAGGCATAGCTAGGGACCCAGAACACCACACTACTCTATTTTTTAAAACAATCTTCGCATCTCCCACATCATGCCTCACTTCATATGTATGAACTACCCGCCAATTATTCCGACTTCTAACCTGCCAACGTTTGACCGAATTTTCCTTGGTCTTTTTCTGATTCTATTTCTAACTACATTCGTTTCATAAATTGATATCACCGTTCTTTCTTCACTCATTCGATTCACGTGCCCAAACCATCTGAGCACACATCTCTTGATTTTATCGATAATGCTTATCTCAGCCTTGCATTCCTTTGATTTGTGTTTTGTGTGACATTTTTTGGTGGAACTACATTTTATATAATAAAATAACACCTATAAAGTTTTTTCTCATTTTTATCGTAAAAAAATAAAATTAGAGTAGATACAAACTACAATATATAGTTGTTTTTTCCTAATACCACCAATCGAACATCCATCATAGATCTTTTTGGTGCATATTTGTCTGAGAGATCGCATTTCAACTGCATTCAGTCTATTTTCAACCTTATTTTGCCAATTCCATGCTTCAATTCCATACATCAGGGTTTAGTAGCAGGAAGCCTTTGTGTACTTCCAGTTTAACTTTCCCCGATTGGTTTTTATTTGCTATAACCGATTTCAGTGCACCATTCACTCTGTTCCCAGCATTCACTCTCCATTCTATATCTTCATCAATTAAAATATGTGTTTAATAATAACGTAAAAAATTGAAGACTTTAAAAATGCCAAAAAATAAATTAAATGAATTTTTATATCGCTCACTCCTTTCAACAACGTCAAATATCAAAAAACTTGATTTTTCAGGAGATCGTTTTTAAAGTTTAAAAACATAATGACATGTATTAAAAATAAATATCAAGCCACTAATTAACTTTTTACTGTGCGACAAATCTTTTTAGATAAACCTGAAGGTTTTTTCTCCGTTTGAAAAATAATTAGTACATTAAAAAAAAAAAACAATACCTATTCTTCAAAATGCAAAAACAACACTTTCTGCCCTGTAGCGGGTAAATATTAAGTTAAAAATATGTCACTTTTGCTGGAATAAAGTACATTTTCTGGGCATTCCGAAAACATGCACAACTGAAAATTGACGATTTTTGATATATGACGTTGTTAAAATGAGTGAGCGATATGTTAATCTAAGAAAGAAAGAAAAAAGATTTCAATAAAAATAAGTTGTAAATTGTTTACCAAGTGTAAGTCCCTTTCCAAGCACAAGAGCTCAGTCCCTTTTTTGGTGAGAACTACGTTTTTAATTTTAAGATTTTTAGAAATGTAAACATTTTATAAATAAAATGAATTAAAACTGTAAAAAAAAAAACATTTTAACCATATTAAATAAATAAATAATAATAAAATAAGTTATCAGAATAAGCCCACGGGCAATTTCTAATTTACATAAGCAAGCAAAACTGTTTAGCTTTGTATTATGATTTCTTTGATCTTGTGGAAGTAACATAATAATTGATTCTAGTTCAATATTTGAGAAGCTTCAAACTATTGCAAACATTATTTGTCTATTTATTTGGATATTAATTATAAACTCTGGTTGGTTGGAAGATTTATAGCAATAAACCCGGCAACGTATATATACAGGTGCCACAAAATAATTCACCCTAGCGAGTGTTTTTGCCTAGAATTTTCACTCATGAATTACATGAAATTATTGTAATTTTAAACATAAAGAGTAAATCCACTCACGAGTAGGCATAGGCTATTAAACTTAAAAAGTTGAGGTCTGAGTAGGGTCATGATAAGCGGTGTTGCATAAGCCGTAGCACGATTTCAGAGTCACTTGGAAGTTAAGTAATATAAAAAAAAATCACCCTATCGGAAGATGTTATAAATTTTGCAAATAACGTCGTACGTTATTCAAACTTGATATTTGTGAAAAAGACAGGTGTGGTTTATTCACAGATTGATAAAATGGGCACAATTGTGTATAAACACTGGTGGTAGCCATTTGACGATTATCATATTTTTCAATTATAAAAAAAAATGATGATCCATCACTCGTTTAAAAAAAAAGTTAAGTATGAACGTTATTCGAAAACAACATTGGATGATTAATTTTGCGCCACCCTGAATCTGTTTGTATACTGCAGCTCACAAATCGCTCACTCCTTTCAAGAACGTCATAAATCAAAAAACTTGATTTTTCAGGAGAACGTTTTTAAAGTTCAAACATAAAATACAATGTATTAAAAATAAATATCAAGCCACTTATTTAACTTTTTACTATGCAATAGATCTTTTTAGGTAAAACCTGAATATTTTTTCTCCATTTGAAAAATATTTAGTATATTTAAAAAAATAATTAAGCAATACCTTTTCTTCAAAATGCAAAAATAACACTTTCTGCCCTGTAGCGGGTAAATATTAAGTTAAAAATATGTCGGTTTTGCTGGGATATAGTACATTTTCTGGGCATTTCGATAACATGCACAACTCAAAATTGACGTTTTTTGATTTATGACGTTCTTGAAAGGAGTGAGCGAAATGTAGCAAAAATTATAGCATCTTCCGATAGGGTGATTCATTTTGTGTTGCCCTGTATTTTCTCCACAAAAATATTAATATCTATCTCTTCACATAACATTTTGAGTGTGTCCAAATACTTGTTCGAAAATCTGGTTTACTCCAATTTGGAGTTGTTTGAAATTTTTGACATCTCAACATAGATGAACAGTTTTTTATCGCAATGGTAGCCCCATCTGTTGTTGCCCCACCCATTTACTAAACATTGCTCGTGGTAGACATGTTGCTTCTTGACAGCTGCAGTCAAGTGGCATTTACAACGTTTTAGATTTCAATGCTGTTTCAGAGATTTGCAATTTTTAATTAATTTTTTTGTTGTTGGAATTTTTAATTATTTATTAATAACTTTTTTTTATTTTTTTATTTTTATTTTTATTTTTTATTTTATTTTTTTACAAAAATAAATTTTTGAAATACATAATAGGTAAATATACAGAACATCTTATATATAACGTTTCTACCTCTCTAATAAAGTAGATACTTGTGTTTAGAGAGGGAGTTCGTTTCACATTTATTTTTATTTTTTTTATAAACTAAGTAATTTAAAACAAAGTAAATTGAAATTAAAAATAAAAAATTTACAAGGTTAATTAAAAATTAAAAATAAACATTCTTTGGTATGGAGTCTAGGAAGGGGTGAGTCTTAAATATTTTTTTATTTTAGTTTTAAAAGTTTGATAATTTTTTATAGATTTTAAGTTTTCCGGAAGTTTATTAAAGTTTTTTTTACCTATGTACGTATAATGGTTTAACGCTGCTGTTGTTTTACATCTGTGCAAAATTAAATTATTAGAATATCTAGAGTTACTTGAATTTTGCCCTTCAATTGTTTTTTCTTTAAAAGTTTTTTCTTTATAACTTACAACTATAAACATTCATACATTTATACACACTCATATTTTGTGGAGACCCACCAAATAAAATCAAAATGTCTCTTTGCGGTGAAGTTCCACATGCATTGTGAAATTAAAAATATTTGAAATGTGTGCTTACATTTATCTTCCTTTTCGTGAAGCCAGACTAAGCCACGGAAACGCGAGGCTGGGTATGGCTAATTAAAAATCAAAACTGCGAATAAACATTTTACTACTTTATTTGTTAAATTCCGTAATGTATTATCCATTTAAATAAATAATATGTTGAGGAAGCTTGGAGTTTATGTCAAGACAGAGACTTTTGGTATTTCACCCTCTCTGTCTACTCCTGCGGACAAATGGGGTGATGGTAGTAGTAATAGCAGGAGATAAAGTAAACATATTGTATTTGGTGAACAGAACATTGTGGTATTAAATTCGTGGATATTGAATGATCGGTTTTGCATAATGTAATATCCAATGCTGTATGTATATGACTGACCGCAACGCAGTGGTTAGATATTCAATGGAAATGCATTTGTAGACTTCTCTGCAATAACTAGAAATGTTGGTGAAAACCAACAATTATATTTTAATATTTTTAAAGTACAATATCAGTTATTTTGCTTCATAGTATGGCCGGTAAATACATACTTACATTTTAATAGAAACTAGAAACATAAAAGAAAATTTAGAATTAGCTTGACATCTCCTGGGCATTTACAGAGATTTTGTTATAGTCCGTTAAGTCATCTGTCATAGGCTGGTTAAATGATTATTTTACACGAGTGAGGCATTCACCATTCTACCCATGATTGACAACCACACTAATCAAATTTCTTAAATTTAAAATGTAGGAATATAAATATCGAAATCTCCCAGTACACAAACATGATACGTGATTTACACACAACAAAGGTTTGATTAAATTAAACCATATCCGCTCCCTAAGTGGAGCATATGGAGTCCACAAACTGTCTCCAGGCTTTTCTGTCGGCTGCCAGCTCCCTTGCATCCTCCCAAGTCAGATCCGCGTCCCGAAGTTCTGACGAGAACTGCCGACGAATTGTCAGCAGTGGTCGTCCTGGGCGGCGCGAACCTGATGCCTTGATATAGGAGTCGAACACTTCAATATATCGTTCCAAATATTTTTAATTTATTGCCGATGGAGGTCAAAATAAAATATGAAACAAAGGCAAAATAAAGGAATGGGTAAATGATCAAGAGTTAATTATGTGTGTATTTAAATGGATAAAAATAGTAAAAAATGTAAAAAAACTCCACCGACAAGACACATAAGGTGGTTTGGTGGGTCTCTGCAAAAATATTTCAAATATATTTAAAATTGTTCTGTTAGTAAATGGATACAATTTATGTGAAAAAATGAAAATTTAGTATTTGCCATGGAGTTTCCTTTTAAATGGACAGTAGTATGAATAAATCCAATATGGGACTACATAATATTCAAGGAAAGTTATAGTTCCCTCGCAAATTGCTGACACGGCCAAACGTCTGGCAGTTACTGGGAGGAAATTGCAAATTAGCTCATGTCACGGCTGAGCAAATACAAAGGACATACACTTTTAGCGCTGATAACTTTTCTCAATTCCTGTTTCACGAACTTAACACTTCAGAAGTGTCACGAAAGATGGCGCTGCTTAATTTATGGGAAGAAAGATAAAAAAAATTATAAATATAATTTTTCATTTTAACATATAAACATTCAAACCCTTATCCGCACCCCAATGGTGCATAGGGTACTGTATCGTATCGACACAGTGTTTTCTTGATCGTTACTATGTGAAGGCAAGGTGCCTCCTGCGCTTCAGGGACCAGTCCAGTGTATTATTAAATAAATATTAGAGTGTAAAATCACTAATATTTATTTTCACCCCCCCTTGGGAATCGAACCCGGGACCTCGAGCGTGCTGACCATTTCACTATGGAGGCTGACAACGATGTCATTTAGATGACGAATAATATGAAAGTCTGGGTATATACAGGGCTAATGATATGATGACAGGTCATAAGCTACTGTGGATATTTTTTACTATTTGCAAAAAGCACAGCATCGTCAACACACAACTTAGTCCCTGTCCTTAACTATCCTACCTGCAGATAAGCCTCTAAAATAGATGGTTATTCCTTTAAAAAAATGTCGGTATCGATGAAATTTGGTCATTGGTAAAAAAAATTATAAAAACAGAAAAAAACTATGTAGTTGTTTTACTGTTTATAATGCAGTTTCACCAAGATTCGCGTATGTCAGAACAAAACATTAAAAAATGTAAAATTAATTTATTTTAAGTTTTAATTTTTAAATCAAAAACAGATTTTTGTAGTCTACTAAGTTGTATTTGATTTAAAAATTAATACATAAATTAAAATGGAGTTCTACAAATTAAACGCCAAATTAATATATATCTTATTTTATTTGGTCAATTACTTATAGGTTTCAAGGCAATTTTTTAAAATTATTTTTATTTAAAATTTAAGTCAAATGACAATTGATGAATGAAATCAATAACATAAATATTTTCTCCCTTATTGAAGGGTTAACACTTTATCCTGTCAGCATTTACCATTTATTATTCAGAGTTACAATTCTTAATAACAACAAAAAATAACGGAAAAATAGTGTAAGCATAATAAATCTTCGAATAAAAAATCTCAATTATTCTACTTTCAGTATAATATAAAGATGTTGTGCAAAGTCTACCTATTTCTATTGTTTTGCTTATAAACTTTCAGTATAAAATAAAACAACTTTGATTACCCTTTAAGATTAGTTTAATAAATAGTAACAATGAATTTGGATAATTTACATAGCGTCATTTTCGTAAAATACTACCTCAAAGCATTTTTAGTTTCAAGTTTTTTTTAAATTAGTTAGTTTATACAAGTACATATAAGTACAGTACAGTACAAGTATTAGTTAATATGACAAGTTAAAATTCAACGTATATTTGAATACATAAACAAGAGATTATTTATACCATTTTGGTAGAATTTTTTTAAATATATTTTGACAACCTCAACATAGATGAACAAAAATATGGAAAATCTGTGTGTTTACAGGGTTTATCTTACCATAGGCTGGCTAAGTATGCACTTCACACACGCATAACATTCACCATTCTGCCCAGTATTGAAAACCATACTACTCAAAATTTTGGAACCCTTTTATAAAATGTATTTTTTAATGAGGAAAATGCAGTTGGTGATAGAAGCAAAGACCTAGGAAACCTAGAAAACCGTAAGGAGACCTAGGAAAGCTTGGCGAAATCAAATATTTAACATAATTGGGAGTGACTAATCACTCCAAAGTCAAGAGTCGGAATAATCGGCGGGTATGAATGAGAAGATGCATGAATAAGGAATTGGTGAAGATTGTTTACAAATACATTTAGGCGTTCTATTCTCTCTGCCTACCCTACGGCGAAGCGCTGTTTGTTTATTTAGTTACACATATTGAACATTCCAATTTTTGTCACAGTTCACAGTTTGGAAACCATTATATAATTTTAATAAACTTTTGACGTAAGATTTAAAATGAGAATTATTACAGTCCGTTGTGTAAAGCGAGGTTCGTTGTGTGGGTCGCGTATTGGACGAACAAAAAATTCGTTATACCAGGCATTACTGTACAACACTCTCATAATTATAAGATTTTTTTTGCTACATGAACACTCTTTCAGTGCATTATTTTAGTACTCTATTAGTTACGGCGTTTTCCGGGCAAATGAAGCAGTAAGTCGAGGGTGTAGTCTGCACACAGAGCTATGAGGGTTGTAAAACTAGAATTTTAAGACCGTAATATAAACATACATGTACATCTCTTGACAATCTCTCTTGTGTAATTCTAGGTGTATAATATATTTTAGATCTCTAACGTAAGTATGAAGAAAAAAACTGAAATACACCTTTTTTTTGCTCGTTTTTTTTGTTAACTGATTGTCTCTCTGATAGAAAGTTGAAAGGTAGTTTATATTTTTCAATAAAAAAAATGCCCTAAGGGTTCCGAGAACTTTCTTCAAGGGTCACGCTGAAATTTTGGTAGATCTAGTGGAATAGTAGATTTACAGAGGTACTTAAATTGGTTGGAATATATTTATGTTCATGTTTAGTCTAGAGAAAATGGAGATTTTGGGCGCCTTGAACATTTTTCATTTGATTTCATGGCTGCCAATGAATAAAATTATATTTTTTTCATCAAATTGTGGACAGGAATAAAAAAGGGCAAAGAAATTGAACTAAGTATGTAACATTTTTTTTTTCAAAAATGTTAGTTATATTAGTATATAACCACTCACCGAGATTTTTATGTCTACCGTTTTCGAGACGTACCCGTCTCTTCGTCAGAATAATCACTATCGGTCACAAATTGAAACCGGTAGACATAAAAATCTCGGTGAGTGGTTATATACTAATATTATTAACATTTTTGTAAAAAAAAATAAGTAACAATGACTAACCACAAAGTTAATGATTGAAATATTAATCATATTGAGAATAATATAAATAAGTAATATTATCACAGTATTATCAGAACAAGAAATAGAATTTTTGCAATTTAGCACGTCATAACCTTACTATTTTTTTTTTGATTTTTCGTCAAGACTAATAGACAATTAATGAAATAGACCAAAGACAATTCATGAAATTGGGCACAGGTTGGTACTGATTTTTTATAAGGGTGGCTACGTTTGTTTTATAGTTTTAGATACGTCAGTTCAGTGCACGGTAATTTATACTAGAGAATATGAAGATAAAAGAGTGTAATACTTCCTCACTTCGTTTATGAGGACCTGCCGAATCTTTTTTTATAATTTGTATATTTTGTTACAATATAAAATAGTGAAAACAACCATATTTACCTTTTATTTAGTAAACATATTACATTATAATAAATTACTAGCTGACCCGGCAGACGTTGTCCCACATGGGCAGTTAATATTTTTGTTAATTTTGATAAATGTTTTAATCGAAAGGATATGTGAAAATGGTGAAAAATGGTACAATATTAAATATGGTGAAATGAACGATTATTTTAATGTTAATGTGTGCACTACCATATGTCCTTTGTTTTACCGGCTTCAATGTGTAAAAATTGATTACATGGTTGTCTAACTCGAGAGCATACGACATATTGTCAATGAAAAAAACATGGATTTTCCCATGATTTTTGAAATTTATTTAATTAATGTATGTTTTAATTTATGTGTAACTTTATATGGCCTTACACGACGGATTTTCCAATTCTTTGCATAAGTTATTTATTAAAGTCTTACGTTTTTTTTTCTTAAATATGGGTATGTACTAAATTTTTCATAATTCCTTCTCTACGGTGTTTGAAAACACCTACGTGTTATTTTTTGACATCTCATCAAAGATGAAGAAGAATATGGAAGTCTGAGCAGTAGAATTGGTGAATGTTACACGTGTGTAAAGTGATCACTCAAACCAGCCTATGACGGTCGTAAGCCCCGTAAACGCCCAGACTTCCATATTCTTCTTCATCTTTGATGAGATGTCGCAAAATAATATGAAAATAACTCCTGTAATTGGAGATAATCCAGATTTTGTGAACAAGTATTTGGACACACTCAAAATGTTGTAAATACACCTACGTGTAACTGCCTCGATGTGACCATATGAGTTATTGGGGTATGTTTCTGAAATAAAGGACCAGATTACCATATTTATATCTGTAAGACGTAATGTAGCGTTGATTCCGCCGAACCATGTGGAAACAAATGTTAATTTGAATAAGAATGAGCATTTTTATGAAGACAAATATGATTAAAAGGCGCAACTCGGGTCGGAAGCTAAAAATTTATGATGGATGTAACACGATATTAAAGAGAAAAGATTTAATGGACAGTTGTTATAGAAAATATAGTCGGATCTTTTCAGATCTTTTCATATTATTTTTTGATATCTTATCAAAAATGAAGAAGAATATGGAAGTCTGGGCATTTACGGGGCTGATGACCGTCATAGGCTGGTTTAAGTAATTACTTTACACACATGTAACATTCACCAATTCTACCAATTATTGACAAACGCTCTACTCAATTTCTTGGAAGTTCTATAAATATGAACCAATTTTGAAACATTGTTCTTGAATCACTAGAACTTCATTAGAGACATCTATTGGTGAGATGAAAATACGCTTTTTATTGAGCAAAAACTCTTTTATTAGTATGTGAGGTCCGAATCCCGTAAATGCCCAGACTTCCATATTCTTCTTCATCTTTGATGAGATGTCAAAAATTAATATGAAAATAACTCCTGTAATTGGAGATAATCCAGATTTTGTGAACAAGTATTTGAATACATTTTTTATGTATTTATTTTAAATCAAACACCGATTTTTTGAGTCTACTAAGTTGTATTTTATTAACAAAAACACTTAAAAAATTATATTGTGACAATTGTTTCGCCTTGTTAGGGCATTATCAAACGAATTTCATTCGTGTGTTTTTGTTAATAAAATACAACTTAGTAGACTCAAAAAATCGGTGTTTGATTTAAAATTAATACATAAATTAAAATGGAGTTCTACAAATTAAACGCCAAATCAACAAATATTTGAATACACTCTAAATGTTAATTATGTATTATATCACAGCCACAATTCATCTTTGTTCTCTTTCTCAGCAATATATTTTTTTCAGATCGATATTAATTAAATACACGACGTGTATAAGATATAACGTATGTGATGGAAACAAGAACTGACACATTATGAACATTGCAAATGAAAGTTTTAAGGGAAGACGCTCAGAGACAGAATTCGAAACGAAGATCGGCGGACTTGTGAGACCGAAGATATCATACGATGAAGTGGACGTCTTCGTAGAAAAATAAGATTTTAGAGAGACAATATCAACAGGAGGAATGAATCAAGAATCCTAAACATTGCGGCTAAGTAGATACCACCAAGTCACCCCCTTCCCGGAAGACCATCAAAGAGATGAAAAGATAGCTGTGCGTCAACATCACAGGAAGAGTCGCTTCATTTAAAAATAACAGATCTTCACATCTAATATAAGAAAATGAAGAATGATATAACGTTTATTGTATGAAGGCATGATGATCAGTCCTGAACACCAGTCCAAATGAAGATAATATGTGCCATTTTTTTCATCTCATTCAAGGGTGCTTCTGAATGAAGTTCATTATATAATCTAAATTGAAATGTGTACGAATAAATGTAAGTTTTTTAAATTCATATTTCAGACTGAGTTTTGAAATACGATCCTTAATTTAAATATCTTGCCTCGATACATAGTTTCCTATTAGATTCCGACTGCTGGGAAATGCGCGTTAAGTCCAATGATGAGATAAGTTAAAATCCGCAAACTATCGTACCTAGATCTCCACAATATATGCGCACATGCCATGCTGTTTGAATGGAATGATACAATACAAAAGCTACAGCGCTCCAGGTTCCTAATGCAGCTCCAGCCCTTCAGAAACTCCTCCCGTTGCGATGGTTTCAATTAGTTTAAATACACAATCCTCTCAAGAAGTTTGTATTCGAGATAGACTCTCAGAAATAAGTTTTGCATTATCTATAGTATAAACGATATATTGTGTAATTTAGTAAGATATTATGTAATGTATTTACTTTAAATAATTATAACCAATATAAGTATGTATATTAAAAGCTCTCCCATCCGCAGATATGATACAGAAGGCTGAAGAATAAATATCGGCTTTCTGACAGACCTCTCTTGAAAACTCAATTAATTTTATGGTTTATTGTATTATAGAAAATATATTTCACTCACACCTTTCAACAACGTCATATTTCAAAAATCGCCAATTTAATTGTGCAGGTTTCTGGAATGCCCAGAAAATGTACTATATCCCAGCAAAAGCAGCATATTTTTAACTTAACATTTACCCGCTACAGATCAGAAAGTGTTGTTTTTGCATTTTTAAGAAAATATATTGTTTAATTATTTTCTTAAACAAACTAAATATTTTTCAAATGGAGAAAAAACATTCTGGTTTTACCTAAAAAGATGTGTTGCACAGTAAAAAGTTCAATAAGTGGCTTAATATTTATTTTTAATACATTTTATTATATTTAAAAACCTCATAAACGATCTCCAGAAAAATCAAGTTTTTTTTATATATATAACGTTGTTGAAAGTAGTGAGTGATATGTATTATAGAAATATGGAAACAAAGATGCATCTCGATTGTACCGATAAAACTAAATATGTAGTTATTTACACTTTAAATCAACGATCAAGGTAACGCTGCACCAATACGATGCAGTGTTCTATACTATTTCGCGAAAGGTCTTTAAGCACAAAAAATCAAGCAAAGCATTTGATGCATGAATATAAACTTTACTCCGTCAATACCACTATTTCTTAAAATCTATTCTGACACGTTTTCGATGGATTCTGCATCATAAACATGTATTTGAAAATGATACGGAATGCAACAAAATAAGTGTCAATTTTTAAAAAAGACAAAGTAGTATTTACCAAGTAATACATCAATTTAAAATTGATATATTACCACAAAGTGACTGCCGAATCAATTAAGGCCCAATATTCGATGAATCGCAAAATAATTTTCTTTTAACTCATTAAATATTTGACGTGATTGATTTATTTATTTTTAATTAATGTTTTACTTAGTAAATACCACTATTTCTTAAAATCTACTGTGACACGTGTTTCGATGCATTCCGCATCATTTTCAAACACCGTAAACGGTGTTTGAAAATGATGCGGAATGCATCGAAACACGTGTCACAGTAGATTTTAAGAAATAGTGGTATTTACTAAGTAAAACATTAATTAAAAATGGATAGATTTTACCACAAAGTGACTGCCGAATCAATAAATGAAATGATTTATTTATGTTAAAACGCCGTTTTTGTTTTGAAAAAATAATATTTATAAAAAAAGAGATGTATATGGTTTTTATAAAAAAAGAGATGTTGAAAGGTGAGGAGATTAAAAAATCATAAAAATGTTTTTTTAATCTATATATACATATTTTGTCCGCCTCTGTAGTGTAATGGTTAGCACGCTCGGCTACCGTTCTGGAGGTCCCGGGTTCGATTCCCAAGGGGGTTAAAATAAATATTAGTGATTTTTTTCACTATCATATTTATTCAATATTACCTGGTACCTGAAGCGGAGGGCTGATCACCTTTCCTTCATGTGTTAACGATCAAGATAACACTGCGTTTATATGACGCAGTGCCCTATGTACCATTGGGGTGCGGATAAGGGTTTTATTATTAGGATATTATATATACATTCTTAAAACAGCCAAATTTCAATGAATCTACTTTTTAAAATCATGCGTAGAGACACAACTGGCTTAGAAGCCAGGGCAGAGAAGCGCCGGTCGTCAATTTTAATTTTTTTAAATCCCTTTGACAGTTGTAAACTGTGACTTGTATTCAGAAATACTTGTATTCATTAGTAAAATTGCAATTATGTCAACTACATAGTTGCATTGTTCTACTTTAGCAAGTTGCACCTGCCAAACTAATTACTCCATCAATACAGAGAGAACTCTAGCGCAACAATCACTCGCATAGTACTTAGTACATGTACTAACACTAGAGCAGGTATAAAGAGCACACTGCAGACGGAAAGCTAAGTTTATTTATTTATTGGAAAACCAACAGAATATTTACAAAAAAATACCAAAATAACTAACTAACCATCAGGCCGCTTCTCCGCAGGGATAGGCAGAGAGAAAAGAACGCCACACCACTCTGTCTTTGCAAACATTCTTCACCTCTTCCACGTTCATGCATCTCCTCATACATACCCGCCGATTATTACGACTCTTAACCTGACCGCTTTCAAGTATTTTGCATACCTGATCGTGCCAAGTTTTTCTCGGTCTTCCTCTGCTCCTTTTTTCAATAACATTCGCCTCATAAACTTGTTTAACCGTTCTTTTCTCACTTATTCGTTCCACATGTCCAAACCATCTCAATACACATTTCAATATGGAAGTCTGGGCATTAACGGGGCTGACGACCGTCATAGGCAGGTTTAAGTGATCACTTTACAAACGTGTAACATTCACCAATTCTACCCATTATTTACAACCACGCTACTCAAATTCTCGGAAGTTCAAAATATATAAACCAATTTAGAAACCTTGTTCTTGAATCACTAGAACTTCACTAGAGACATCTATTGGTGAGATGTAAAAAAGCAGAAACTCTTATATTAGTATTTGAGGTCCGAATCCTGGATTATAATCACACACATGAGAAACGCCAGAAAATACCATTTTCATTTTTATTATTTAAGCTTATAATTTTTTTGTCCGCCTCCGTAGTGTAATGGTCAGCACGCTCGGCTACCGTTCTGGAGGTCCCGGGTTCGATTCCCAGGGGGGTCAAATAAATATTAGTGATTTTTTCACTGTAATATTTATTCAACATTACCCTGGACTGGTACCTGAAGCGCAGGGCTGATCACCTTTCCTTCATGTGTAAACGATCTAGATAACACTGCGTTTATATGACGCAGTGCCCTATGCACGATTGGGGTGCAGATAAGGGTTTTATTATATTATTATAATTTGACCGGATAATTTATTTACAACATTTTGAGTGTGTCCAAATACTATAGTATTTGAACACACTCAAAATGTTGTATCTTCATAATTATTTAAAATTTTATAAAGGAAAGTAAGGTCAACAGTGGTCCTACGAGTTACGATCTTGTTAAAAATTCATAAATTAATTACTTGAAACCATCTGTCTACAATTACAAATGATATAAATTTGGATTGTATAGATTCTATTTGATCAATATTTTGTTTTTGTTTTGAGAGACATAGCCAAGTTAGCTAAAATGCAGCCATACGCTGAGTATGGGCAGTAAGAAGACATAACTTGTGGATAATTGGTGATAATTTACTCAGCTTAGAGAAGTTGTATACCGTATAATTTAAAAAGGGGTGCAAGATAGCTTTTTATTGTCTGCGAGCTTTTCAAATAATTCAGGTTCTTTGTTGCATTTTACAAATCAATATTTTATGAATACATAACAATACAATACGAAAACCATGTTACAATCCTGAAGAACATTAACAAAAATGTTAATGTTGTTTTTTTTTTCATTTCCTTATTTCGTACCCTTGCTTAGTTATATCTTAAATTTGATATGATGCTTTATAATATTACTACTCACCTTTATTTGCATCCAGTAGTGCATAAGATACTGTATCTAATTGTAGGTATGTTAATTCGATCGTTTTGCGCACCAGGTATCGGTCAGGATAAAATTTAATAAATATTAGAGTAAAAAAACGCATTTCCTTATTAGAGAAAATCTTACCGTCCGATGGTTTTGATAAATGCTTAATACACACAATACACACACACCCACACAAAGTTGTGCATGTAACACACACACGCAAATGCACACACACAGACACACACTCACATGTTTTTTTTCTTTTGACCTCACCTGAATAAAATAAAAATGTTTTTTAATTGTAATAACTACATATGTAAAATCAATCATCAAACCTAAAACTATTTGAAAAGGTGAACGATAATTTTTCCAGTTACGACTGGATTTATTTTTTCAAAAATTAATAACATTTTTCGTTACAAATTTAAATAGATTCAATTCTAAAAAATATATGAACTGAAATGTTAGAAATTTCCTGAAGTTGCCTTGTTACTCCTGGTGCGCCGCAAGTTGCAGAACATTAATGCTACGTAAATTGTATGCTCGCTAGTGATTAGGCGCACATCAGGAGAGCTTTAGCTTAACGAGAAATATATTGTGATCTACGTCGCGTAGAGAATGAAAAGTTTAGTCGAGAAGAAACGTAATGAACAAAGCGTTTAGTAGAAACCACATAAAAGTATAAAATAGACAAATTGTTTTCCGAAATTACTAACGAGTTACTTTAAAGTAATTTTGACAGTTGAAGTTTAAAAATCATTGGCAGATATACAATAACACAATTTTTTAGTTTTAATATATATGCACGCCATAACATTTTGAATTTTACGCAGTGGGGTGCGTAGGTAATTTAAATGTGACATTCATACATTATTACCATAAAAAATAAGTACATATTTAAAAATCTTATTAGCACTTAAAATAGCAATCATTTTAGATTGTATATAATCATATGAATTAATGTAAACAATAATTAAAATTAAACGTGGAATATACAGCTACTACAATGTCTTTTTCATCTTGGTTCATCATCAACATCATCATTCATCATCAACATTAGGCTGGTTTTAGTGATCACTTTACGCACGTGTAACATTGACCGATTCTACCCATTATTGACAACCACACTACTTAAATTCTTGGAAGTTCTATATATATGAACCAATTTCGAAACGTTGTTCTTGAATCATTAGAACTTCACTACAGATGAAAAGAAGCTTTTTTCCTGATGAAAAGAAGCTTTCATATTCTTCTTCATCTTTAATGAGATGTCCAAAAAATTATATGAAAATAACTTCTATAATTGGAGATAATCAAGATTTTGTGAACAAGTATTTGGACACATTTTGAGAAATGTTGTAAATTTCGTATTCTTCTCCATCTATGTCGAGATGTCAAAACTCTCTATTCGCTACTCGTTAAAGCATTCTAGTATTGACCGCAAATTATTTAAGGAGCATAATATTCATTTAATTTTGTAAAAAAAAACTGGCTTCTGGCATTGTAATCCATCCGTTATATCAATTTGGCCGACAGTGCAGTGTAGGGCATACAATGATCAGTAGAGCCTTCAATCCCTACTGTTGACTCACTGAGCACAAAGGACCTGGCTGTGCGCTATTCAGGATTCAGCGTTCACCGCGCGGCCGAGCTTAGTTAATTATTACCGCGATAAGGTATCATGTGACTTTCCAATAATGGCGACCAACGGAATAACAAATGGAGCTTGAATGATTTAAGGAGGCGATATACCATTATGCACCCCATAAACGTAGCAATGCTCAGCTGCACCGCTGCAATCTCTTTACGAATCATTTATTCAATAGGTAATAAATTTCGCATTTTTTTAAACAATGATAACAAACACACACACATATATATATATATATATATATATATATATATATATATATATATATATATATATATATATATATATATATATATATATATATATATATATATATATATATATATATATATATATATATATATATATATATATATATATATATATATATATATATATATATATATATATATATATATATATGTGTTTATATATATGTATCTATTTATTCCTCTTCTTTTTTCCCTTATCCGTACCCAATGGTGCAAAGGGCACTGCATCATATAATCGCAGTGTTATCTTGATCTTTAACACATAAAGGAAAGGTAATCAGCCCTCCGTGTCAGGTACCAGTCCAGGGTAATATTGAATAAATATTACATTGAAAAAATCACCTCTATTTATTTTACCCCCCATCTCTGGGAATCGAACCCGGGACCTCCAGCACGGTAGCTTAGCATGCTAACCATTACACCACGGAGGCAGACAATAGGTAAAAAGATATAATTGTTATAAACAAGATAATAAAAAATCTGCCGCTTAATTTGTATGTGTATGTAGAAATTATAAAATGTCACAGCAAGAAGGTTAAATTGATGAAGATTGTAGACATTTTTATTATGAGGTTTAAAAAAAATTAAAAGTACATAGTTCGAAAAAAAAAGTAAAAGTTTGATGACTTCAAAAAAATTTAACAGTGTGGTTGTCAATCATGGGTAGAATTGTGAATTATCTTAAGTTGTCAGTACATGACGGGTCGTAAATCCTGTAAATATCTTGACATCCATATTCTTCTTCATCTATGTTGAGATGTCAATAAGTAAAAATAACTCCCAAGTTGAGAAAACACAGATTTGTGCAGAAGGATTTGAACACACCTAAAATGGTGTGGATATATATATATATATAATAATCAATAAATTTTGTTATAATCTACAGTGACCGCTTAAACCAGTCTACGACAAGTCGTAAACCTTGTAAATACCCAGATTTTCATATTCTTCTTCATTTGTGTTGAGATGTCGAGATGTAAAAATATCTCCTACCATATATGGAAAAAACCCAGATTTGTGCGGAAGGATTTGAACCCACCCAAAGTTGAGGAATAAAATGTTTTCTTCGTTTCTGTTGAGATGTCTCAGATGTATTTTAATAAATAAATTTAAATGGAAAATATCGCAGTAAGTTATAAAATACACAAATCCTTAAAATTTAATACAACATGCCAAAACTTCAAATATTTGGCAATCAAACATTTCAATAAACTCCCTAAAGAAATAAAAAAATCGATCATTTAAAAATACTAAAAAATTAAAGTTCTATACATTTAAATCTTGAAAAAATATACAAAAAAATACTATTATATCTTTTATTATGTAACATTAAACCACGAGCGTAAGTCCCTCTCCAAGCACACGAGCACAGTTTTTTTATGGAGATTCTTTTATGGATTCAAATGTATTATGTTATAAATAAAAATGTAAATATATTAAATGAATAAAAAAATAAATAAAAATACCAACAGGACTTTCGATTACACTGCTAATAACCCGACTCAATTAACTTGTTCCCCTGTAATTACACAAATCGTCTTTATCGAAAATTTCAAAATATCACTTTTGATCCTACAAAGTATATTGTATTCGCACAAGATACCTTATCATTGTGTATTATCTCCAAACTATCTACCCTTATAAATTGCATTGTCATGAATCTGAATACATCAACCCTCCCCCTACCCCCGCCCCTTCCAACCGCTACCCTGATAGAAGTCGACCTGTAATTTTGTTACTCAATCAGTGTTCCTGCCTCAATCAATTTTGTGACGTCATTTCCTGATTTGAATCAGGGGTGGGCTCCGTTCTCACTTCACGACAGAATGATTATAATCTACATTTAGACATCTCAACATAGACGAGGAAAAATATAAATGTCTGTGTATTTGAAGGCCTTATAATCTGTCATAAAGCACTAGCAGACACATCAGTGGTTGGAGCGCTACGTGCAGCGCAGTCAAGGGATAACTGGAAAAGAGTCATTGCTTCTGCAAGGGTCACAACCCTCAGCAATGAGGAATAAGACGGAGAAGAATCTGTCATAAGTTGGTTAAGTGATCATTTTAAACACGTGTAACATTCCCCATTCTAATCATGATTGACAACCACAGTACTCACAATTGATATTTTTGGATTTCCACATACACAATTAATCTTAAAATATTTATATTATCCACCGACACTTCGTGATGGAATTGAATTTTTAATATATTATTAGATTAAAACCAATATTTTTAGCATTTCCACTTTATTTTTATTTGACCAGCGACCGGGTTTCGTCGTTACCGACATCATCAGACTGGGTGACTGACAACATCAGACTGGGGGACAACATCAGACTGGGAGACAGACGGGACATCACCAGTCTGATGATGTCGGTAACGGTAATATATAACGCCAATCATCGAGGTTTTTGTCTACCGGTTTCGAGAAGTACCCTTCTTTTCTTCAGGATAATCACAACACCAGCATGCAAACTTTATTACACGTGACTACCAATAGTAGGTACTATGCACACTAACAGCTACACAAATTGTTAATCACATCCTTAAAATAATGATTTTTTCTAATTCTTCCTTCTTATAGATCCTCAGATCTGTCTGTTCCATTATCCGTCTTTTGTGACGTGGACTGTCAATTGTCACGCCATCGCTTTGGAGGTCTTCCAGGTGGTCTTCTTCGTCTGGGTCCTCTTGAAGAGCGATTCGGGCCAGTCTATTTTCTTGCATTCCATTGACATGAGCATCCCAGAATCTTCTTCGTTGCCTTCCCCATCTTACTACATCATTTTTCAAATGTTCTAATTTTTTAATTTTAAATATGCTTCTTACCTTATGTTTTTGTCATTTATTTCTTTTAAATATGCTTCTTATGCCTATTTATTGTGCCTGTTTATTGTTTTTATATTTTGCCATGTATTACTTTTGGTTTTTATTTGTGTTCCAGTCTTGTTAACCTTAATCCCATGTCCCAAAATGAGAAATAGAAATTATTCATCGAGAATATTATATATATATATATATATATACATATATATATATATATATATATATATATATATATATATATATATATATATATATATATATATATATATATATATATACATATATATATATATATATATATATATATATATATATATATATATATAAATATATATATATATATATATATATATATATATATATATATATATATATAAATATATATATACATATATATATATATATATATATATATATATATATATATATATATATATATATATATATATATATATATATATATATATATATATATATATATATATATATAGGGTCCGCCATCTAAAGTTTTTTTTTTCAACTAGTGCTTATTTCGTGAATGGTAACACTTAGCTCATGTCTGATTTGACAGATAATTAGTTTTATCTTTCCGCTGAGCGAATATGGTTGTGTATACGCTTGAACAACGCTGGGAAATATTGCGACATTACTTTGAAAATCATGGTAGTGTTGCAGAATGTGTGCGAAAATTGCGTACGGTTTTTGGAAGAAGAGAAGCACCGTCAGCTCCGTATGTTCGTTATCTTGTAAAAAAAGTGAAAGAAACTGGCATCCTCATCGATAAACCAAAGCGTGAAAAGCCAAAAACAGTGCGTACACCCGAGAATATCGATGTTGTGGCAGAAAGTGTGCGTGAAGCGCCATCAACATCAATTCACCGTCGTTCTCAACAATTGAACATTTCGGAGACATCATTGAGACGAATTTTGCATAAAGACCTTGGTATGACGCCATACAAAGTCCAATTGGTTCAGGAGTTGAAGCCAACTGACCATCCAATGCGTTTTCGCTTCGCTGAGTGGGCCTGCGATCGACTTACAGAAGATGCCGATTTTGCCAAAAAAATCATCTTTTCGGATGAAGCTCATTTTGATCTTGGCGGGTATGTAAACAAGCAAAATTGTCGTATTTGGGGCACAGAAAACCCGCACGCATACATTGAAAAGCCGGTACACCCAAAACGAGTCACTGTTTGGTGCGGATTTTGGTCCAGAGGCATAATTGGGCCATTTTTCTTTGAAAATGAGCAAGGAGTGGCCGTTACAGTCAATGGCGATCGTTATCGGGCCATGTTGAACGGATTTTTGTTCACAAAAATTGAAGAAGAGGATATTGGCAACATTTGGTTTCAACAGGACGGCGCTACGTGCCACACAGCCGAAGCTACACTCGATGTTTTGCGCCCTGTTTTCAAAAAAAAAAAGTTATTTGGCGGACCCTTAATATATATATATATATATATATATATATATATATATATATATATATATATATATATATATATATATATATATATATATATATATATATATATATATATATATATATATATATATATATATATATATATATATATATATATATATATATATATATATATATATATATATATATATATATATATATATATATATATATATATATATATATATATATATATATTATATATATTTAGTGCATAAAAAAAAAGTTCGTTTGCTTTTGTGTTATCAAAAGCTGTAAATCAATCCGTGTCTGATTGTATTTCCTCCCCTTCCTGTCTTACTTCCTCCGGCTTTGGATGTACCGGAAGCCGGCAGATGGGGTTTGATTCGCGGTTAACACAGCAGATTGGATCCCCGATATGACTTCTGAACGTTGACAGTCCAAACCCACCACTTAAACAATACTGAGAAAATTACAAACATACATTATAAATCTCATGACGCTTCATGTTTCAGTTTACGGCAGCCATCTATGGTTGATTTGCGAAAACTACTCAACCTTTTATCCGCACCACAATGGTGCATAAGGCACTGCATCATATAAAAGCAGAGTCATCTTGATCCCGTATACATGAAGAAAACGTGATCAGCCCTCCTCTTCAGGTACTAGTAGGTACAGGGTAATATTGAATAAATATTAGAGTGAAAAAATCACTTATTTTTATTTAACCCCGCCTCGCTGGGAATCGAACCTAGGATTTCCGGAACGGTAGCCGAGCGTGTTGACTATTACACTATGGAGGGAGACAATAATTCAAAAGTAAAGAGATACTATGGAGCCCGTTGTGTTCTTACTAAGCGGAATCGACGGTATAGGATAGAATAGATATGTAAAAAAAAATCCAACATCAATTCGCTATTTATAAAAGTATGTATGTATAATAATGAATTTAATTTTCCCTTCTTTTATATTTTCTTTTAATTTACGGAATACTAGAACCACAAAAAGAGTAATTTAATGTGAGTCTTTTGAACGAATTTGAACAAAATGGCGAGATCTGTGGGTCAGATAAGTTCTGTGCGAATAATCGTTATGTCGTTAATCCAATGACTAGACGAAAAATGGGCGATCGTTTTCAATGTCGTTTAGAAGAAACATTTATCATCATTTTCACAATGCAGTTTCCTTTTGAAAACCGAACACTTGGTCGACGGGCACGTGACTGACGGAAATTTGGCGGATAGACATTTGGTCGAGGAACATTTGGCCGCCAGATACTTGGCCGACGAAAACTTGGGTGAGGGATATTTGGCCGACAGACACTTGGCAGATGTATATTTGAAGGATGGGATATTTAGCCTCATGTTTAACCGACATCTGGCCGAATGGAAACATTTATAACTTACATTTATTAATTAAATTCAATAATAAATAAATAAATCCATAATTTTAGTGCATTTGAAAAATGAAATATATCACATACCAAAAATTGAGATTTTTTTACAAAGAGAAATATTTGTGTTTTTATTATTTACACAAATATTTCAATTTCATGCTATTTCTGTGAGCCTAAGCGCCTCATTATTAGAAATAGGTATCAAATTGTGGTAGAGTGGGTTCGAACCAAGAAACTCTGACTTAAGAGTCCGCTACACTAACCACGGGACCACAACCCGACACATTTCCAGCTATTTTATTCAACGTTTACAAAGAAAAAACAGTTTAAGGTATTTTCTTCTTCTTTTGCCCTTAACCGCTCCCAGCAGTGCATATGGCACCGCGACAAATGCGCTGCTAGAACTATCAACGCGTTTTACAAAGTATTTTCAAGATTTTTTGTTGTATGCTTATTCTGAAACCAATAGTCGTGAAGTAATGTTTTAAAGTGGTCAATATGAACAGTTAACGACAAGGAGAGTGTCAACATAAAAAATCATAGCATATCCCATCAAAACGTCTTTAACTGTAATACGTCGTAAACACAAGGATAGTGTGCACTGATATATCATCCGTAGGGTGATTTTTTAATTTTTAATTTAATTTACAGCAACATATGTAAAACAAAACATTAAAATAACACACATTAAACAATCCAATTACAGTAAACCGCAGAAACATAAAGATTAGTACGAAATATTTAGTGTAGATCTAGCAAATGAACACGTATGTTGATTCTAGTAGGGACACACATACAATGCAGAGAAGCGTAGTTTTTATTATGCTTCTCTGCATTGTATGTTATGTAGCCAGGTACATTATGCGTTATTTCAGAATTATCAAGTGTCTGAATAAATAGTAAAAAAAGTTTTATTTTTTAATTTGAAAATGAACAAAAGTTTAGCATCCGAATTATCGTTCAAATTTGAATATGGATTTTCCGCAAATTTGAGTTTCAAAATGTTTGAGCAGCGAGTTCACTGTATTCCAGTTCATACTTAGAACACAAATATTTATCTTATACATGACTGTGAATAGTGTGAATCCTCTCCCGCGGAAGCCCTTTGTTTGAGCGGAGAGCTCTCTCTAAATTTAGAAGCCGATCTATGCGAGCTGTCCGTGACCCCTGGAGCTAGCGACAGTTAGTCGTCTGAACTGTCGCGGGAGCCTTTAAGAAGTGAGAAATCCATCTAAAGTTTTTATTGCCTCGGGAACCTCCGAGATTCACTCGCTTCTTTAATCCAGATCTTTCATCTCGAGACATAAACTTTATTTCAATCCGAAAAAAGACATTATTACGTCCATTTTTTTAACGTGTACATACATAAAAATTATGTATATACATATATATATATATATATATATATATATATATATATATATATATATATATATATATATATATATGTGTATATTTATATATATATATATATATATATATATATATATATATATATATATATATATATATATATATATATATATATATAAATATATATACATATATACATATAAATATATATATATATATATATATATATATATATTTATATATATATATATATATATATATATATATATATAAATATATATATATATATATATATATATATATATATATTTATATATATAAATATATATATATATATATATATATATATGTATATATATATATATATATATATATATATATATATATATATATATATATATATATATATATATATATATATATATATATATATATATATATATATATATATATATATATATATATATATATATATATATATATATATATATATATATATATATATATATAAATATATATATGTATATATGTGTATAATGAAGTTCTTGTGATTCAAGAACAATGTTTCAAAATTGGTTCGTATTTATAGAACTTCCAAGAAATTGAGTAGTGTGGTTGTCAATAATGGGTATATATATATATATATATATATATATATATATATATATATATATATATATATATATATATATATATATATATATATATATATATATACAATTAAAAAAAAAAAAATTTTTAACGTATTTATTTGGCAGTCACCCAGGGAAAGGATCTTTCTGCCAGTTTCAAGTATTATTTTTATTTACCAACAAAATAATAACAGAAAACTTAATAATAGACACTTTCATAAAGTGTATGTCATATTCCTCCCGAAAAAATTTACAATCTAGGTGACGTTTAGAAAACACGATATTTCAATTCAATAAAAAAATAAACTCTTAATTGAAAAAATTTCAACCTAAATTTGACAACAAATTTGATCATACTTCATATACCGTGATAAATATTATAATTTGAACCTCCTTACTTGGTATACAAACTAATAACCTCTAGACAGTAGTCAAACGCGTTAACTACTACACTATGGATGCATTATATAAATATAATTTTGAAATTAAAAGTAATATGCAATACAATGTTGTGATTCATAATAAATATACTAAAATCATTCAATATTTTATTGCACTAATTTTTAGTGAATAGACAAATTCAGAGTGGGGTGTTCTAGGACACGTTTTCAGTTTTCAGGACCAAAACACTCACCGTAAGGTTGTCAGGTGATGACAAATGACGTCATAAATCCCGGGGCGTCACTTACGTCAGCTGTGTTGGTCCTGGCCCTAGTCACACAACTAGTGGACTTGACATATTTTTTAATCTAATAAGTTAAAACAACTTATTAACATACATTTCATTAATTGATCCGGCAGTCACTCTGTGGTAAAATCGATCCATTTTTAATTTAAGTTTTACTTACTTAATATCAGTATTTCTTAAAATCTATTGTGACACTTGTTTCGATGTATTCCGCATCATTTTCAAACACCGTATGTGAAGCTTAAAAGTCTAAATTTTAGAGTTGTTCATTGGGACGTTGAAGGCTGAACAAGGGGTAGGAGATGTTTCTTTTATTTATTTATTTATTTATTGTATATATATTTGGATTGAGAAAGCTTTTATTTAGATGTATGAAAGATCCGAACCCCGGATCGTTTTACATAATGGGAGACGCCTGAAAACATGATTACTTTTTTTGTGCGTCTTATTATTTGACCAGTTATTTTATTCACAACATTTTGAGTATATTTTTGATACTTGTTCTCAAATCTGGGTTTCCCTACTAAGGAGTTATTTTTACATTTTGACATCTGTCAACAAAGATCAACATCTTCTTCTAACCCTTCTCCGCACCCAATGGTGCATAGGGAACTGCATCATATTGACGGAGTGTTATCTTGATCGCTACATCCACGAAGGCAAGGTGATCACTCCTGCGCTTCAGGAACCAGTATAGGGTAATATTAAATAAATATTAAAATATTAATCACTTATATTTATTTTCACACCCCCTGGGAATCGTTCCCATGACCTCTATAGCTTAATACGCTTACCACTGCGCCATGGAGATGAAGATCAACATTGATGAAGAAAAATATGGAAGTCTGGGTCTTGCCAGGTCTAATTACCTGTTATAACCTACACTTAAAAACCCTATGACTGGTCATAAGCTCTGTGAATACCCAAACTTTAATTTTATTCTTCATCTATCTTCAATTGTCAACATGGAAATCTTATTTTTTTCATACCAAGCACACAAACTTCCTTTATCTTAAAATTTTTTAGCAAGTCCTTTTTTAAATTTAATGTCAATGATTATAAGTACGAGTTGTAGAGTGGAATAACCTGGTAAGTAGTTATGGCGCTAATGGAGGAACTAGAAACGTCCTCGGGATGACAGCCTTAAAAATATAGTTTATAAAATATACACCTAACGTCGTGTCACACTTTCAACTTGAGAATATTATAAAAACTGGTAAATTTATTCAATTTCCTTTGTTTATTTTAAGTATTTTTTTTAAAATTATCTTTACATGGTGTAAGTTTCAAAGGTACACATACCTACTGATACAAATACACTAAATAAAATACAATGCAAAAATAGTAAGTAAAGTTAAACCCTTATCCGCACCCCAATGGTGCATAGGGCACTGTGTCATAAAAACGCAGTATTATCTTGATCGTTTACACATAATGGAAAGGTGATCAACCCTTCGCTTCAGTAGAAATAAAATCGAAATCGACGCCTAGAGTAACTACTTCTAACGATTATCCGCACAAATAATGCATAGGGCACTGCCTAGTATCGATGCAGTGTTATCTTGACCGCTATTTACATGAAGGCAAGGTGATCACTCCTGTGTTTCAGGGACCGGTCCAGGGTTATATTAAATAAATATAACAGTGTAAAATCACTAATATTAATTTATTATTAAAGTTATTTGAGAAAATACCACTGTTTAATAAAATCTATTCTGACATGTGTTTCGATGCATTACTCATCATATTCAAACACCGTATGTAGAGTTTATTCCAAATTTTAGAGTTGGGTCGTTGAAGAGGGGGTAGGAGCCGTTTTCATTTGAATAAATAGTAGTATTTTCTTTCTAAAAATTAAATTTAAAATGGTTAGATTTGACCACAAAGTGACTGTCGAATCAATTGATGAAAATATTTGTTTTCACCCCCTCCTGTGAATCGAATCCAGGACCTCCAGCACTTGCCATTAAACACCACGGAGGCGGATAAAAGTAACTTGTTTTAAAAGTTATATAACTAGTTATTAAAAATAACTAGTTACTCCATGGATCACGTTGTTTATTTCAAATTTACAGCTTTTTTCTGTTTTGAAATCTCCTTCGCGCAGTGCTGAAACGTAACGTTTTTGCAGTTATATCGTTATTTCTCCCCATCACAGATTTAACGACTTATCGTAAAATATTAAAGCCGAATAAGGGTTCATGTACCGATATCTGGAATGTCCCATTACTATCCCATTATGTTCGGGGAACAGGGAACACCTAAGTGTTAAGATAAAGTTGTAGTTTTATCGCGTTGTGGAATACACAAATATCGTAAAATGGCATTGTACGCCTACAGTATCATGTAATATGTATTGAATTATATACCAGAATGTTATATATCCATTAAATACAGATAATATATTTTTAACTGTGCACCTATGATCACAAAAATAGAAATATATTCCAACACTCTCCTCAATGAATGATAATTCATCGTTCACTTTATGTAATACTAAGTTGAAACACAAATATCGTAAAATGGCACTGTACGCCTACGGTATCATGTAATATGTATTGAATCTATATTCCAGAATGTTATTTATCCATTAAATACAGATAAAATATTTTTAACTGCGCACTTATAATCACGAAAATAGAAATATAATCCAACACTCTCCTCAATGAATGGTAATTCACCATTCACTTTATGTAATACCACTTTGAAGTGGTATTACACAAGTGAGTATGTGTTTATTCTTTTTCTTCAAACCCTCACTGTATCATGTAAACGCAGTGTTATCTTGCTCGTGAATACTCGTACATGAAGGAATGGTGATCAGACCTCCGCTACAGGTACCCGTCCAGGGTAATGTTGAATAAATGATTCGGCATAAATCAATTAAAAAAAAAAACAAATTCTATGAAGTTTCATTATCATTAATCTTTTGATATATTCAATTATTAAATTGACATCTCAAAGAAGGAATTAAAGATTAATAAAACCAGGTGTCCGTTTAAAAATTGAAACATTTATTTATAATATTATTCATAAACAGTACAATATATCTACATTTCATTTGATCCACATAAACTAACAGATTCTTTGTGGAGTGTCTACAAACTGAAAAATAACTAAATTTATTAATATTAAAAATACAAATCTCCACAAACAACTGAAAAAATGGTCTTGACATCACAGTTCAATACATATAAAATCATGCTTCTAGTCTAAGTAAAACGAATTTTAAAATACAGGATTAAAATACTAAGAAATTAAATTTACCAGTTACAAGTTTATTTTGCAAATTTTGTATAGTTTGATCGATTATGTATATATATATATATATATATATATATATATATATATATATATATATATATATATATATATATATATATATATATATATATATATATATATATATATATATATATATATATATATATATATATATATATATATATATATATATATATATATATATATATATATATATATATATATATATATTATATATATATATATATATATATATATATATATATATATATATATATATATATATATATATATATATATATATATATATATATATATATATATATATATATATATATATATATATATATATATGTATTTATATATATAAATATATATATATATATATATATATATACATATATGTATATATATATATATATATATATATATATATATATATATATATATATATATATATATATATATATATATATATATATATATATATATATATATATATATATATATATATATATATATATATATATATATATATATATATATATATATATATATATATATATATATATATATATATATATATATATATATATATATATATATATATATATATATATATATATATATATATATATATATATATATATATATATATATATATATATATATTTATATATATTTGTATTTATATATATGTATATATATTCAATAAAAGCCTACTTTTTAATATGTTGATATACCTGTAAAACCTTTGATAGGTTTTGTCATGTAAATATTTGATAATATGTATGTTATTGAAGAAAAAAATATTATTGATCGTAATTTCTTGGAAAAAAATTACAAATTCGATATAATTTTGACATATCGCTCACTCCTTTTAAGAACGTCATAAATCAAAAAACTTGATTTTTCAGGAGAACGTTTTTAAAGTTTAAAAATATAATACAATGTATTAAAAATAAATATCAAGCCATTTATTGAACTTTTACCTGTGCAACAAATCATTTTAGGTAAATTCTGAAGGTTTTTTCTCCATTTGAAAAATATTTAGGATATTTAAAAAATAATTAAACAATACCTTTTCTTCAAAACGCAAAAACATCACTTTCTGCCCTGTACCGGGTAAATATTATGTGAAAAATATGCCTCTTTTGCTGGGATATTGTACATTTTCTGGGCATTCCGAAAACATGCTCAACTGAAAATTGATTTTTGATGTATGACGTTCTTGAAAGGAGTGAGCGATATGTAATATACGAAAAAAGTTGTAAATTATAATAAATTATTTTAAATTCAGTTTAAAAGATTTGGTAAAATAGAATCTTTTGAAAACGTTATTTTGTTTATTTTACAGATTATGAAAGAAGAAAAAAACAAGTTTTCATAAAAGTCGCCTACGTTAAAACAAAAATTTTGGAGAGAAAAGTTTGCGATTGAAATATTTTCTAGAACATATCCCAATATTACTATATCCATGATTCCGCTACGTAATATTATTTTTACACTCTATAAAAATTATTTATTAGCATTGGTAAGACACACAGAACATTAAATAAATATTTTATATAGTATTTTGTTTATTCAAAATTGGATATCATATTATTTACAATTTTTAAGCATTTTCTAAAAAATAATTCACGTCATATAAACGTTATCATCATAATAAAACCATCGACATTTATATAACAATATTTTTTTATTAATAACATATATTATAAAGGGTCATACTTACTTTATAATAATATGTAACATTTAAAGCTTGTGTTTACAGAATAATACTTTTAAAATCTACGTTCATATTTACAAACAAAAAAACATTTAATAACTCTATATATATCCAAGATCAAATCAACTGTTTATATTTAAAAAAATAATAAAAAATGTTTTATTTTAGATTATAAATAAAATATAATAAAACCCTTATCCGCACCCCAATGGTGCATAGGGCACTGCGTCATATAAACGCAGTGTTATCTTGATCGTTTACACATAAAGGAAAGGTGATCAGCCCTCCGCTTCAGGTACCAGTCCAGGGTAATATTGAATAAATATGACAGTGAAAAAATCACTAATATTTATTTTACCCCCTTTGGGAATCGAACCCGGGACCTCCAGAACGGTAGCCGAGCGTGCTGACCATTACACTACGGAGACGGACTTATGATTATGCGTGTAATAATAACTTGGTTGTTTATTATTATTTAAAATTAAATCCATGTAATTTATTTATAATATACATCTATACAGACAAATTGAATATTATTTTCGACCTATGCACAAACCCATTGTATTGACCATTTTTTTATTGAAAAATCGCATACGCCAGCTAATTGTCGTCTAAATAAAGGTCATTTTGTTTGCAAAGCTATTCTAAAACAAATACACGCATGATCCGGAAAAAACGGATCAAAATTGCACGATATTTTTCCAGATCTTGAATATGTTATATAAAGCAGATTTATTACAACATTTTTTTTCTGACGTTTTATATGTTTTGCCTAAAAAGGGTCTATAATGTGTGATAACTATAGATAAATTTACGTATTTTTGTATTATATTCATTTCAAGCACTTACATTGTGATTTTCCATTATATAACTTACGAAATTATTTGAATTTATGAAAATGTTATTCTGCAAGCTGAAGGACATTTTCAGAAGAAGAGTGAGTACTCCTGATGTTTTAATATATTAACGCAAAATGTATCAACTCATAAATCCAACATAAATATTTGATTTTTTTGAAGACTCACGACTCATAGAAATAGCATATCTGGCAAGAGTCTAGGAGATAGAATAAGGAATAACAGGATAAGAGAAATATGCGAGATCGAAGATGTAGGCAGGTGGGGAAGGCAACGAATGAGACAATGGTATAGGCTTGTGAGGAGAACAGAACCTTCCAGACGTCCTCACACTGGACTGCATGGCCAACCTCAAGGTAGAAGTCTGGAAAGAGATGGATTGACAGCTGGGAATCGACATCGCAGAAGGCTAACAAACAATAGACAACTTAAAAACAGGCCACATGGCCTACACCAAGAAGAAGTAGAAGAAGAAAAAGATTTATTATAAAACAAAGTTCTTTTTTAAGTTGTCACATATTTTCGCTTTAATTTTAAATAAGCGCAACTACGTTGTAATTGTACCATGAGAGATCTTTTAAAATACAAAAATAAAAATAAATTTAAATAAAAAATGTAAAAATCGCATAAGTTTAATATTTGTATTTGTATTTACAAGTAAATGAGTCATTAAAATTATAAGGTACTCTCTAGAAATAAAAAAAACATTTATTTTAGTCATAAACGTAATATTATCTTAATTTAAACAACAATATTCATATCATATTTCTATTCCACAAGCTTTAAAATCTAATTTTAATATAAAACATTATATTTGGATATTGTAAAATTTATTTATATAATTATTTCATTGATCATCTATTAAATATTTTTAGTACACTTTTTTTAAACGAGATATTTATGTATTTAGCTTACAACAAAGCTTAAAATACATGTACCTACAGTTACTTAAAACAAAAAACCATTATTAAATTAACATAAATTAAAATTTTAATACAAAAATAAAGCAATTGTATAAGACCATTTACAGTTGTGCTCGAAACTAGTCGTGTTTACATTAATAAACTCAAAAAGTGGTCTTATACAAATGTTTTATTTTTATATTTAAATAATCATGTTATCTACAGACCTAATGCTAAATCTTTGTTTTCTGTAATTCGAATGAAAAAACTAATTATTTGTTAAATCCGTACTTTATTTATTGAATGTTATGTTTAAGTTCTGACCAAAAAAGTACGTAAAACTCCAGAAACACCATAAAAAAATATTGATAAAAAAAGTTTCTTTCAATAAACATTAATTTACCATTGTTTTTATTAAATTTATTTTATTAGTGGCATAAATAAATATTGGTTTCACATTTTTAGATTCTTCAAGTATCAAATAAAGAAATATCGTTTTTCTATTTGAAAATGTAAAACATACACGATACATACACAATAAACTATCACACATGCGTGACAAACACATAAAAGTTTTGGACTGTTTTTCGTTATATTAGAAATAGTTTTTTTCAGATTATGCATAGTTAAAAATAGAAATAAATGATTTATAATTTATTCACGTATATAATAACATATTCTTTTTTGGTCAAAACGATGAATAGTAATATGTGTGGATAAATTGAATATGGTAAACATTATCATTTAATTCTATAGTAAAACAAAATGTAAAATTATCTGTTGAATCATTATGAATTGAACTATATACAACACCAATGAGTAATTATTATTAATAAGTATGAAAATTGAAGAACTGAAAAAAAAATCTGTTTTTTTTTGTTACTGTAATATTTATGTACATTCTTCAGCTGCGAAAATTCTTATTAAAAAACATATTAACTAAGAGAAAAATAATACCCTAATTAATATTAAAAATTGTTTTTTCAATGGTTATATAAGTTTTTAACTTACATACGTTTTACTTAGTAAATACCACTATTTCTTAAAATCTATTCTGACACGTGTTTTGAGACATTCCGCATCATTTTCAAACACCGTATTTACCGAGTAAAACGTAAATTAAAAATGGATAGATAGTAAGTACCACAAGTGACTGCTGAATCAATTAATGGTTGTATTAGATTAAGCATAATTTATTATTGTAACGATAAGAAAATATTTCGTAACGTGGATAAAACGCTATTGATTTGCGTACAGAGTAGAAGTAATAAAGTATCAAATATTTTAAAGTCTTATAGCATTTTTAAAATGCTGACAGAATAATTTGTCTTGAGAATCAGATAATTCTCCGAGAATAACATCAATATTATAGGAAGTATTTATTGATATTTTATTTTAATATCAGTTCTTCCTAGTTATAAATCTTGGAACCATAGTTTATTTTATTTATTATATACACAGGTCGGTTGATCAGTTCGGGTACATTTCTTAATCCACACAATACGATTTATGACAAGTATGTCTTTTCATAATATATTTTTTAATGAGTGATTTACACAGAGTATTCGAGAGTATTGGAAGTAATAAATCTTGAATCTTGAATCAAAATAAATATTATTTATTACATAATTAAGATATAAAAAATCACTTTATTCCTATTTATAATTCTTTTAATATGTAGTATCATCCATAGCTTTCATAATAAAAAGTTTGATTACCATGCATTTTAGGTCTTAATGAAAATACTATATTTTTACAGTAATCAGTTTACATGGTCATTCAAGCTTAACAGAATCTAAGAGCGATGATCGTCAATATACGGAAAAGCACAGATTCATTTCACTTTAAGGTTAGGTTAAGTTGAATAACGCTCTCCTTTTTTTATGAAATACCACTTAAGTTTTTAAGTCATATTACACAAGTGAACGATGAATGATGAACGAGAGTGTTATATCGTAGTCATACAGGAGAAAGTGACCAAGTGCATTTCTTACAAAAACGTGATCATTGTCTATTTGATATCTAACTAGCTTATTATTGCCCTGAAAAAATTTCAAAGTGATTTAAAACTTGGAAGTATAATGTATCGACTTGTTAAAAATGACTAACTGCATTGATGTTTATTTTCTGGCCAAGCAAAAGTGACTTAAATGGCCCTCCTGAACATTTTACGTTTTGCTAGTTGGTCACTTTCTCCTGTACGGCTACGATATTACCATATAACCATATCACAAACTTTTCATTTTTCATAACATAAACATTTCATATACACAATTAATAGGTTGAGTTGGGTCTGAGTTAGGTTGAGAGTTGGGTAGGTAAACAAGGTCAAGATTCACTCAGAGGTCGAGTTTGCTTCCAATACTCAATCCATTGTATTACAAGCGATTGAAGAGGTCATCGCTCATCGCTCGATCGCCCGCTTCTCGGACGCTTCTACCAGGAGAACACGGGTTTCGGAAGTTTCACGTGGCACGCGCGAGGGCGGTTCACATCTCGTGGCCCGGGGGGGCGGACGAGCTGCTGCCGCCCGCCAGAGATCACATGACGCAGCAACTCTTGGCTCTGCCCTTCAGCTCGGCCTTCAGGTCGCGTTTGCTCTTACTGCGCCCGACCTGCTTCTAGAAAGAAAAAAAAATGCATAATTTTTTTTAATTGATTCATTTATTTAATCGGCAGCTACTTTGTAATCCAATTTTACTTGGTAAATACCTGGTAAACATGTTTTACTAGGTTTTACCAAATTAACTACCAAAATCCAACAAGTCGGTTTTTTGCTGCCAATACAAAATGCATTAATTTTTACTACCACTACCATCACGCCGTTTTCCGCAGGGGTAGGCAGAAAGGATGGAACGCCACACTCTTCTGTCCTGACATACACTCCTCGCCTCCTTCACATCCATACATCTAGTCATACATGCCCTCCGATTACGCAGACTTTTGACACCGCCAGATTTTAGGTTCTGATTGATCTGATCGTGCCAAGTCTTTTTCGGTCGTCCTCGTTCTGTTTTCCTTCGCACATTCGCCACATATATTTTCTCCATGCTATCTATTCGCTCCACATGTCCATACCACCGTAAAGAGCTCTTCCTAATCTTTTCAATTATTCCTTGTTCAGCCTTACATTCCTTTCTAATATCTTCGTTTTAATTTTATTATATTAATTGTTACATTAATTATATTAATAGTTTATTAATATTTACTTTCATTTATTGAATCGGCCGTTACTTTTTAATAATAGCTATCCATTTTTAATCAAAATTTTATTTGGTTAATACCTGGTAAACATGTTTTACAAGGTTTTGACAAATGAACTGCCAAAATCCAACAAGTCGCTACTTTTTTGCTGCGAAAACAATGCATTTATTTTTCATTTCATTAATTGAATCGGCAGTTACTTTGTAACAGCCGTAAACGACCAAATACCGATTAGTCGATTTTTCCAACGTAAATTCAATTAAAGTAATTCAATTAACAACGAAATCCGAGGCTAAAATATGTTTAATAAATGCAATTTTACGTTGGTAAATAAATTTGGTTAGTTAATATTAAAAATCTGTTAAAACTAAAAATAAAATAAAATATTTAATCATTTAAAAAAAAAACGTTGGTAAATAAAGTGTTATGAAATATTGGAAGTTTCGGAAGCTAAGTTCCCATCGTCATCGTAAAAACAAGTGTTTCCTTAATCATTGTAACATGTCTTACCACAAAGTTAATGCCGAAACAAAAAAATAAAATGAAATATTGGTATCAACAAAGTAAAATGATAAACAGTTTTTGAGAATAAGAAAAACGAAACATAAATTTTGTAATTGTAAAACGTCAAAGAATTCCTTTAAAACGATTTTTACTTTAAGTGAGGCCTTGGGAATAAATTTGCATAGTTATATAAGGGTCTAGTGTACAAAATATAACACAAACTGCCGAGAACAGGAGACCCTTTACATTAACACACACAACCCTAATAAATATGTTTCTGTGTTTGCAATATTCTATGGGTATAGTGATGATATTAAAAGGCGATGTTATGGATACTCTCAGAGAATCACTCTAAATCGCTCACTCCTTTCAACAATGTCATAAATCAAAAAACTTGATTTTTCAGAAGATCGTTTTTTTAAGTTTAAGAATATAATAAAATGTATTAAAAATGAATATAAAGCTACTTATTGAAATTTTTACTTGAAACAGATCTTTTTAGGTAAAACCTGAATGGTTTTTCTCCATTTTAAAAAATATTTAGTATATTTAAAAAAATAATTAAACAATATCATTTCTTTAAAATGCAAATACAACACTTTTTGCCCTGTAGCGGGTAAATATTAAGTTAAAATATGCCACTTTTGCTGGTATTTTCTGGGCATTCCAAAAACATGCACAACTAAAAATTTATGATATTTGATATGTGACGTTGTTGAAAAAAGTAAGCGATATATGTTTTATTATTAAACTATTAACATTATATTATCTTACTATTATCATTTAATTTCTTAAAATATATATAAACTGTAATATTAACAAATAAATTTGATAGCTTTTTAATCCTATATATTTATATTAAACAGCCTTGTTAAAATGATTTTTCTTAGTAATATTCTTCCTCTATGGTAAATTATGCATTGGAGTAGGTGAAAAGAAGACGATTTGAGACGATTCCCGAGATTAAGGCAAATGCGATGAAAAAGCTGAAGGACACCACAAAAGAAGCGTTCCAGGACTGTTTTCAAAAGAGGAAACACCGTTGGGATAAGTGTGTGCGTCGGGGAGGTTAATACTGCACTTTGAAGGGAACATAGACATGTAACTTGTAACTAAATAAAACACATTTTGTTTTGTGACGTCAGTCTACGCTTTAATTGAACAGGCCAGTTAGCGTAAATTTCTTGATATGATAAGTATTTTATCATTGGCATCATGTAAATAAGATATCGTTTATACTACAATCCAATTGTGAAATACCATACTAGCTCATTGTTCTTTGAAACGGAAATAAATATAATTTTCAAGGTTCAGATGAAGGGAAATTCAGACCGGTGATATGAAAATTATTTATCCCTTACTTCGCCCCCAATTCTGTCGGCATTGAAATGCCTCTCGGGTTGTCATTTATTGAAACAAAGGATCTGTCAAGAATAACAAAACTGATTTATGTCGGATACTAAAGTATGAATAATGTAAATTCACAAATTACAGTCAAGGGTGTGTTCTTACATACGCAAGAAAACACGGTTTGGGCGGCCGTGTATCCGGCGGGAAATTTCAAATTCAGATTTTTGAACGCTTAGTCGGGTCCATTTTGTATATTGATCAGCACTGAATAAGAAAAAATATATTTATGTATTGATTTATGTATTGATGTCCGCCTCCGTAGTGTAATGGTCAGCACGCTCGGCTACCGTTCTGGAGGACCCGGGTTCGATTCCCAGGGGGGGGGTAAGAATAAATATGAGTGATTTTTTCACTGTAATATTTATTCAATATTACCCTGGACTGGTACTTGAAACGGAGGGCCGATCACCTTTCCTTCATGTGTAAACGATCAAGATAACACTGCGTTTATATGACGCAGTGCCCTATGCACCATTGGGGTGCGGATAAGGGTTTTATTATTATTATTATGTATTGATTTAGCGTTTGTATTATACAACTATAAAAGGTACTATAAGCATTCATCCAAACATATTTTCTAAGTATTCTCAATATTATTAATATTTAAAGCATTTACTTTGAAGATAGTCATTTTTATTTATTTATACTAGTGCACGCTTAACCTCGTAACGCATGTTTGTGCTGAAACCTTTAGTGCATGTTGGTCTTCGGGTCGACCGAAATTCACATGTTTTAAACATTTTGTGTAGTTTTAAGTGTGTAAATGGTGCTATGGTGGTGAAGGGTGGTATTGTTTGCATGCTGTGTTAGTGATTGTCCTGACGAAGAGACGGGTGGACATAAAAATCTCGGTGAGTGGTTATACACTAATAATATTAACATTTAAAAAATAATAATAATAAGTATTTTCATAGACTTAAGTTTTGTACCGACATTTCTTGGAACTGTGTATTACATATGTAGTAAAAAAATTAAAAAATTAAATTTAAAATTAAAATTAAAATTTAGTTTTCCCACCCATATTTTATTTAAATTTACATCCGAAATTTCCATTCGAATAAAATCATACTTGAAAATCTTATCATAACTTACATAAATGTAATTATTTTTATAATACACTACTTAAATTCACCCAATTTATATCCAATTTGTCAGATTTAAAAATAAAATGAAATCATCGTTTTCAACCCCTGTCTTGTTGTGCACATAACATTTCAGAATTTTGTCAAGCCTCGCACCAATCTGATGATATCGGTAACGACAAACCCGGTAACTGGTCAAATAAATTATATGTGAAACAAACTATACATGTTACTTTTCAATATATATCATACTAAGTAAATGTATTTATATACACTAGAATACATGCATATTGAGCAAAAAAAATGCATTTGATTTCATATAAGTTCCCTCGTATAATAATAATATAATAAAACCCTTATCCGCACCCCAATGGTGCATAGGGCACTGCTTCATATAAACGCAGTGTTATCTTGATCGTTTACACATCAGCCCTCCGCTTCAGTTACCAGTCCAGGGTTATATTGAATACATATTACAGTGAAAAAATCACTTTTAATCCCCTGGGAATCGAACCCGGGACCTTCAGAACGGTAGCCGAGCGTGCTGACCATTACACTACGGAGGCGGACAAAATCATTTATTGAATGAATTATTGATTAAACAGTGTTCTTACAAATGTAATAAAATATTATATTCCATTTTTTTTTCAAAATTGTTAACAATTGTTTTTATAATTTCACTTGACATGTATAATTCAAACATAAACGAAAATCCCACAAAGTAACACTGCAATATATTCCTGCCTGTTATCAGGAGCACAGAAGTAGGAGGATAAAATGACTTACCTGTTTTTGAGCGTGGTTCTTGTTAAGTTTTCCTAAAGCGGCGAGGGCGGCCACCTCGAATGCATCTTTCACCCCTTTGACTGAAGTTTTGGCCGACGTCTCCACGTATGTCGTAGCTCCTAACTGTCTACTGACCGCGAGGGCCTGAAAAAGGATAAAACAATATTTTTGTGTTTTAATTATTTTTCTAAAATAGTCAATATAAGTGACCACAAAATAAATGCTATAATTACGTCCATTTTTTTACATTTCAACATCGATAATGATGAATATGGAAGTCTGTTTGCAGGGCTTACGATGAAAACAAAATATGAGGTAAATGCATATTTTTTTGAGTGCTTTAAGTTTGATGGCATTTAAAAGATAATTTTCTGACGAAATCCAGTATTATATGTCTACGGTTTTAGAATAAGTAAACTTTTTTATGTATAATCAGGAATAAAGAACACGAAAAGGGTTGTAAAATATAATAATATTTACTTTGATGTGAGCAGAACAAAGTTCGAACGTGATTTATTTGACGTTTTTTCGAGTACCCGTGGAGTTTTTAATCACTAGTTTGACGTTTTATGAGGGATGAGTCCAACAAGAACAAATCAATACAGCCTGCTGAAAATATTTCACGTAAACAAAATGAAACATATACACAGATATAAATATATATATATATATATATATATATATATATATATATATATATATATATATATATATATATATATATATATATATATATATATATATATATATATATGTATACATATATATATATATATATATATATATATATATATATATATATATATATATATATGTATACATATATATATATATATATATATATATATATATATATATATATATATATATATATATATATATATATATATATATAAATATATATAAATATATATATATATATATATATATATATATATATATATACACATATATATATATATATATATATATATATATATATATATATATATATATATATATAAATATATATGTATGTATATATATATATATATATATATATATATATATATATATATATATATATATATATATATATATAAATATATATATATATATATATATATATATACATATATAAATATTGATTTAACATTTCATTAAAGTTTTACTTGGTAAATATCAATATTTTTTAATATCCTATTGAGACACGTATTTTGCTGCATTCCACACTATTTTCAAATACCGTTTGTAAAACGAAATGATGCTAAATGCGTCAAAACACAATCGATTTTAACTAAAGGTTGTATTTTCCAAGTTTAATATAATTAAAAATGGATACATATTACCACAACGTGACTGCCGAATCAATTGATGAGAAAATATTGATGTTTATTAATTAAGTATAAAAAAATAATTAATCACCACGCCCCGCAGGAGTAGGCAAAGAGAACCTTCGCCTCTTCCACAGAATTCCATCTTTTTTCATATAAAAAAACGATAGATGCTTCGTATTGAGTTAAGACACCCCTTATTTTACCAAAATTTTATGTTTTATGTTTATATATGTATTCATCTAATAAATATTATATTGTATTGTGCTAAAACCCAATTAACCTTGTAAGTGGGATTTAGACTCCAAGGGTTGTACATTCGTCTTAAATTATCTCACTCAGTGAATGAACGAAATCAAACAAAACCTAATTAAGGCCGATCGGTGTCAATAGAAGTCTGGAGGATTTTTCATTTAAAACTTTGAGGGTTGATTTCAAACAGGGGAGCGTAATTTACAACATTTACCGACAAGGTCGTCAAACTCTCACCACAAACCTTGGAGATTGAAGTATTTACCTCACGTTAACTCGTCCAGTACCTCTAATACTCGTATATTTCAAATTTGAAAATCATAGTTATATGTTTCTTTTCAATCTACAGCTAAGGCCTCTGACGTCACGAAAAGTCTACCCTGACAAGGTTTCTCTCTGGGGCTATTCATCTTTATTCATCTCGATCATCCTAACAAGCTTGCTCCGCAGGAATACCGCATCCGATGTACGATTGTTTTCTCTACATTTTATCATGCCTAATTCTCAATTTTCCCCTTCGCATGTTGTTTGGAATGAATACGTTGCGTGCAGTAGTTTGGTAAAACAAAGGTACGTAATATGTTCTTATATTGACATTTCAACAAAAGTGAAGCAGAATATGTGAGTCTGGGTATTTACAAGGCTTTTGACCTGTTATGGGCGGCTTTAATTGATAACTTTACACGTGCAACATTCACAAGTTTTTCCATGATTGAAAACCACACTACTAAAATTCAAATAAAGAACTTCTACATTTATTAATAATCTTATGACATGTGAATTCACTGGGGCCATCTATGGTGGAATTGATCAATACCATGTATCTATGAAAATTTGAGTAATGTAGTTGTCAATCATGGGTGAAATGGTGAATGTTGCACATGTGTAAAGTGATCATTTAACCAGCTTATGATATGTCGTAAGCCTTGTAATTGCCCAGACTTCCATACTCTTCTTTATATATTTTTACATATAAAAAAAAAGACATTAATTATGGGTTTTTTTACAAAATAATTATGCCAGTTTAATAAAAAACATAGAATACGACAGATAAAAACAGTAAAACAGTCCAAAAAGTGTTTAAAAAGTTAAAAAAAATAGTTTATACCTGTTCGCTCGTGACTGGCATCAGATGGTGTTTGGCCAGGAAGTTCTGTATGTCCGGATCTGATCTGAGGTCGCTCCTGCATCCGCACAGTATCACTGGAGAGGCCGGGCAGTGGGCTCTGATCTCCGAGTACCACTGAGAACAAAAATACTCAAATCTTAGTTGACAGAGCGGATATTCTAACATCACTACCGACACGCGTATCCTGAATAAAACTAATTATCACAATAATTTAGGTGTGTCTCCGAATCCATAAGGTAAGGACCTTGCATATATTTAAGAGTCTCTGCTAAATAAAGCTTACTCAAATCAACCATATACACAAGCCTTCGCACATGATGTAACGCATGAATCGTATCACAATAACATACTTGGACTCTTCAATTAATACTTAGACTGACGTCATAACGAAATGTACTTTATTTAGAAGTTTCATGACAAGATGGACCCCAAAAATGTTGAGATGGAGACCTTAGGAGAATCAAAGAGGCGTCTGAAAATCTCAAAAATTATGGTCTGACAACATAGCCGCTGTGGGGGGTAGAAGTTGGCTGCAAATAGCAACTGATTGAAGGAAATGGAAGGATGTGGATGATGAAAGAGGCCTATATCCAGTAGTGGAGGACAAGAAGAAGAAGAAGAGTAATGTTTAGGTGGCTTTCAAAGCAGTTGCATCTTCGACGCACACTTATCTCAATGGTATTGATGATGATTATTGGGATTATTATACGTTCAACTTGACATGGAATACTGAGATCATTAACAATGATTATAAGTCGACATTGATATCGTGGTGTGTTTCTCGTTTCATACAATTTGTCTTTGACTTGAGCTTTGATCTTTCTTCTCTCCCCTTTTCTCCCACTCTTTCTTATTCCAGGTATTTTCACTTACTTCAGCCTTCTTCTTGTGTCCAGTATTGAACAAAGGCTCCCGCTTGGACTTCCACAGTTCCCTGTTGGACGTGTTCTTTTTTCGGCGCAGGCCCGCCACTTTCTTAATTTCATTGGACAATCTTGTCTGGAGTCTACCTATGCTTCTGTATCCTGTTCTAGGCCTCCAGTCAAGCAAATTTTTTTCCATCTATCCTTAGACATACGTGTCACATGACCTGCCCAGTCCCACTTTAGCTACACGATTCTTTGAGCCACTTCGGTTACCTTGGTATGTTCCCTTATCCAAAAATTCATTTTTGATCCGTAATGGGTATGTTTAACATTCTTCTCTCCATTGCTCTTTGTGTTACCTGGAGTTTATGTATAATTCGTTTTTTTAGGGTAAATATCTCGAATCCATATGTGAGCATTGAGAGTACACATGCATCGAATGTTTTCCTTTTCAGATGGATGGAAATATGTGGTATTTTTACAGATTGGAATTTTGTAATTGAAACAGTACAAGTACTTATCTTGTAATATAGTGAAACTATTCTGTTATATTCACAAAAAATAAAGAGTGTTTTTTTTATTTATTAAAACTTGTGTTTTTAAACTGGCAACATTTTTTCTACAGAGTGTCAATTTGACATTAAACAGTTGATTTGTAGTTAGTACTTTTTGCCATTTCACCATAAATAGACTGAATGACCATCGCAAATCGCAGGTTCGGTGAATTGGTCTAAAACAAATTCAGCTTGATCCTCTTTTTAACTCATAAATTTTTTCATCGATGAGGCACATTTTTGGTTAAATGGCCAAGTCTTTGTCGAGACGCCCTTACATCCATTTAAAGTTTCTGTATGGTGTGGTTTATAGGCAGGTGGAATCATTGGTCCATATTTTTTAAAAGCCGTTGCCAGCCAGAATGTTACGGTCAATGGAGAGCGCTATAGAACCATGATTGCTGACTTCGTACCTTAGTTGAATAGCATTGACGTGACAGAGCTGTGGTTTCAACAAAATGGCGCAACACGTGACACTGCGGATGCCACCATCAATTTGTTGCGAGAAATTTAAATTTGTATACCTCTTGGAAAACACCCTATATAAAATAAGAATGACCGAAACGTGATATTACTCGTTTTAAGGACCTAGACTTTACGATCTTTTCATGAATGGCTCATATTGTGTCCGTACTCTTTTGGTCGAACAGTGACTCGTATCCGGACGGAAGCGGAAATTATATTATTTTCTAATAAGAGTGAGTTATTTTCCGACCCTCTCTCTGTTAGGGATGTAAAATTTTTATGGGCGTGTTATTTCCAACCCTGATGTATGGAAGTGAAGCATGGAGTTTTTGGAGTTCATGGAGGCAAAACAAGGATAAAAGTGGACTGAATGCAGTCGAAATGTGATCTCTCAGTGCGGCAAAACCAAGCATGATATAAGGAAAAAATGCAAGGATGCGAAATTATTTTAAAAGCATGAAAATGTGATTTTTATTTTTTTATGACGATTATAATTTGAATCACTTAACTAAGCCTAAGACGGTCGTTAGTCCAGTAAATACCCAGCCTTTCATATTGTTTTCCATCTATGCTGAGATGTCAAAATCTAAAAATAGCCCTTATGTGGGGAAACCCATATTTGTGAGCAAGGATTTGGATACACTCAAAATGTTGTCGTATTACATTCGTAAAATTTATATTTGAAGCACTAACTTTGTGATTTTTCATTTTATAATTGAAACCTAATTTTGTTTTAAAATCACTTTAAAATTTTTATTTTAATTAAGTTATAATAAAATATTTATAGTAATTTTTAAACAAAGTTACATTTTAACTATTATTGTATTTAATTATTTTTTTCTTATTTGTGTTAATCGGGTCGATGTTAGTAGTATCGGGTCAATATTATGTTAGTGACTTACTTTGGTTACGGCGTTCTGCAAGGACTCTGGATCGCTAACAGTGAAGCAGAGAAGGAAGACTCCTGCGTCCTGGTAAGCGAGGGGTCTCACTGTGTCGTACGCCGGGGTCCCTAAAACAAAAATAAATCGTCTATATTCCAATCTGTAAGGAATGTGGGTATGTTGGTGAAACATTGGTGACAACAACATAGCTGCAATCGCGGTCATACCCGCAAAGCCTGGTAAGCGAATTTGGTTTGTAATAGAAGCAGAGGAAGACCGAGGAAAATTTGGCATATCAAGTCAAAATAATCGACGTGTTTGTATGAGGAGATGCACGAATGTGCAGTTTATCTCGATCTTCCTGTCTTCTATTACCAATCACATTCGCCTCATAAATTTGTTTTACTACCCTTTCTTCACTCATTCGATTATGTTAATCGATTAAAAAACCTATGCCTAAACTTTTTTAAACAGCCCCGCATTTTTTCCTTTATCATAAACATTCGGACATCTATCATACAACGTTCCTAAATCCTTAAAAGTATCCATCTACATCCAGCGCTGCAGTCTGCCTATGGGCGTTTGTCCACTACCCGGGATTTCTGGTTTTGAAAAATGAAAACGACTACGACAGTTTAGCGTGATCGAATTTACGCGCAACGTGTTCACGCACCGATCAAGAGCACCGATCCGAAGAAATATGGACAAAAGCACAAGCCAATTAACGTTTTAAAACGCTAACTGACGTGCCGGACGGTAAAATTCCGCGTAATTCCGGGTAGTGGACAAGCGCCCTATGGCGGAGCTTTCACCATAATCACATAATACCGCGGAATTTTTCCCGCCATTCGTTCCGGCCTTCTCTATAAAGTATCTGCTCTGGAGAGAGAATCGCTAATGGATACATCTCGGTCGCTACCTATGCGGGTTACAAACGACCGTATTTGGCCAGAATGGCTCATAGAAAGCCAATGAAACGGGAAGTTTAGACTTTACCGTGGCGGGATTCTGACTTTTCACCGGCGGCCATTACGTTAGCGCGGGAAATCAGTGTCCGAGCGAGGCGTAGTGATGCGAACATCCCTATTTTATAAAATAATCGCAAAAAATCGATGAGAAATTATGAAAATAATAATCTGACGTTTCGGTAAGAATATCGAACGTGGTTATATTCGCTGGAAACAAGAGAAACATTTTTGATATCTCAACTTTGAGGTTTGTCCGATGGATAGTACGGTTTATGAATAAATTTCTTAAGGAAATTCCAATTAATACAAATTGGCCATTTCAATTTTTTTTCAGTATCTTACTAATTTACATTTCGATATCTCAAAAAAAAGAAGTCTGGATATTTACAGGGAATATAAATAGGGTAAAAATAATTGATAAAGAGAATACGTTATATTATTTCTTACTACCCCTGACGTAAAGTGGTATGATGGGTAGTTAGTTAGTTAGTTATTCTATCATTCTTGGCAACCGGTTATAATCTATCGGTTTTCGTCAAAAATCGTATATTCGCATCTCTATTAAGGTTATGTACGAGTTTGACGTCCGCATAAAGGATGTGTTCCCAGATTTAGCGGTGAAATTCGCCATAAACATTCTCGCCTCATTTGGCGAAACGAATCGCTTCCTAATACCGCAAAACTTGAGCCTTTCAAACCCTTTTAACTAATTGGTCCTTAAATGTGGACATCGATAAGATGGAATGAAGAGATTGAAACGTAAAAGAAAATATAGTTTGTTTTCAGATTCAAGGGTAATGAATTCGGATTCAAAGTTATCCAGAAAGGAATATATTTTGATATCTAAGCATCTGATTTCTCTTAATTACAAAATAGAAATCCGTATGTCTTCATAATAAAAATTCTGTAATAGAATTTGTATAGCATTTTATATGTGTAGGCGTCTAGCTACACCGCCAAATTGGCACCGCTGAAAAATACGAATTCGTTACGGAGATTCCCGAACGAAATCAACGATCGCGGCCAACCAAAGAGAAGAGGCCGAGATTCGCCTGCACCGCTTGGTCCTAACGGACGTGTTTATCTAGCTTCACATTTTTACTTCTATATTTCAATCATTTATAAGATTAAGTATTAATAGTAATTATCAATAATAATTGTAGTGTACGAGCTTATATAAATAAACGATCTGTAAGTAAGAATTCTTTAAATATCCTTTTCTGGCTTCCTGTTTAAATAACGCACACACGCACGAGGTGACCGAATATGTAAGATTTCTAGCTATTTCGATAATCATTCAAGTCATTTAATAATTCCAACAGAACTTCACATATTTGAGAATCAAATATTTCAATAACCTTTCTACAGATTAATACAAAGAAAAAACTGTTATATCATTAATCTAGTATAAATAGTAACTCAATCTCCAAGCACAAGAGTTAAGGCTCTTTTTTAGAGAAGCACATCGTAACTAGTATAAGATATGTTAAAAGAAGAAATGTCTAGACAATGAATCAAATTGTGTTTGTATTGTAGTAATATTAAATTAAAAGAATAGATTCAAACAAAACGTACGACATTATTTTTTCCATTATGACAATAAAAAATTCAAGTAAAAGTGTTATTTTTTTGTAAATTCACAATTAATGGATGTCGCTCACTCCTTTCAAGAACGTCATAAATCAAAAATCGTCAATTTTCTGTTGTGTATGTTTTCGGTATGCCAAGAAAATGTACTATATCCCAGCAAAAGAGGCATATTTTTAACTTAATATTTACCCGCTACAGGGCAGAAACTGTAGTTTTTGCATTTTGAAGAAAAGGTTTTGTTTAATTATTTTTTTAAAAATATAATTAATATTTTTCAAATGGAGAAAAAACCTTCAGGTTTTACCTAAAATGATCTGTTGCACAGTAAAAAGTTCAATAAGTGGCTTGATATTTATTTTTAATAAATTGTATTATATTTTAAAACTTTAAAAATGTTCTCCTGAGAATCAAGTTTTTTGATTTATGACGTTCTTGAAAGGAGTAAGCGATGTGTCCTCCGATAAAAAGACATAAATAATGTATGTCTCCTAGTATATGTAAACAAAAAAAAAAAAAAAAAATCTTTAATTCACAAGCATCTCGATAGATGTCGCTACTAACTCACACGGTATGGGCTGTTGGATATTGAATAAATACACATTAAAAACATTTTTTCTTCTTTTAAATCTGTAAAAACATCATTTAAGCTATTTGATTGTGAATGCCCAAAGATGTTGACGTTCCTTTACCACTTTTTTTTCTATTTTATTCAACAAATCGCTCACTCCTTTCAAGAACGTCATAAATCAAAAAACATGATTTTTCAGGAGAACGTTTTTAAAGTTTAAAAATAAAACACAATGTATTAAAAATAAATATCAAGCCACTTATTGAACTTTTTACTGTGCAACAGATCTTTTTAGGTAAAACCTGACCGTTTTTTTTGCATTTGAAAAATATTTAGTACATTTAAAAAAATAATTGAACAATACCTTTTCTTCAAAATGCAAAAACAACACTTTCTGCCCTGTAGCGGGTAAATATTAAATTAAAAATATGCCTCTTTTGCTGGAATATAGTACATTTTCTAGGCATTCCGAAAACATGCACAACTGAAAATTGACGATTTTTGATTTATGACGTTCTTGAAAGGAGTGAGCGAAATGTGCTCGTATTCTCGAATGACGTTAAACGACTGATTTATAGTTAAACGAAATTCTATCAAACGCATCCGGGACCTGTCATTCTACTCAGTTGATATCTATCACTTAGTGTGATGGCTGTCATTGTTCAACGTATTGAGGTAATAAAATTATTCTTTTCCATCGAATATTGTAAGGAATCCAAAAATATATATATTTTAAGTGCGTCCAAATAATTGTTTACAAATTATTATATATATTTTTTAAACCCTTATCCGCACCCCAATGGTGCATAGGGCACTGCGTAATACAAACGCAGTGTTATCTTGATCATTAACCATGAAGGAAAGGTGATCAGTCCTCCGCTTTAGGTACCGGTCCAGGGTCCAGGGTAATATCGAATAAATAGTACAGTGAAAAAATCACTTATATTTATTTTACCCCCCGTGGGAATCGAACCCGGGACCTCCAGAACGGTAGCCGAGCGTGCTGACCATTACACTACGGAGGCGAACAAACTATTTTTACAAATTATCAGGAGTTATTTTTCACATTTTTGACATGTCAACATAGATGAAGAAGAATGTAGAAGAAATCATGTTTTCAGGCGGGCTTAAAAGAAAGGGATTGTCGTGCGTTAAGTGACGTAAAACTTCAATCGATCTGTATAAATTCAAATACACTAGAGACAATTCTTAAAATATCGTACAGATAGGTACGGATATACTCCAAAATATATAATTTTAAATCATGGTTAACGTAACGAATAGTGACTACATTCCATATCGGTTTTTGCCACACGAGGAAGTCATTTGCGAAAATGGCGCTATATAAATTATCCAAAATTATTATCAGTATTATCCAAGTCTGTAAAATTAATTAAATAATAATGAAAAATAAGCAGAACTATGTCGACAATGAGTGATATCAACATAATGAAAATGCGGTTCGTTTTTTTATAAAGTTGGATTTATACGGCACCATGGCATGTCTGTTGGTCCGGAGTTACTAAAACGCCATCGCTGAAAGAGTTCGCAAAGCTTTTTGTATGATTAATTTTCATAAAAACAGTTTCCCGATGCGGCTTCCTAACACAATTCGTATCATGTCAAAACGTCAGTTGCATAATATTACGTACAGCCCGGCTTTGTGTAGAACAGACGCCATTTTGTATAGATTAATTACGGCGATAACCGAATGTAATTACAAATTAGCGAGAAATATTCAACGTATGTTTCCACTAATTCCCAGGTTAATTATTTACCAAACCGTTAAACTAGAAGCTTCGTTTATCCAGTGCTCCGCGGCATACGAATGTTGTGTTTAGTAATGTTGTATTATGTTACAAATACAGAACTTACCTACATATCGCTCACTCCTTTCAAGAACGTCATAAATCAAAAATCGTCAATTTTCAGTTATGCATGTTTTCAGAATGCCCAGAAAATGTACTATATCCCAGCAGAAGAGGCATATTTTTAACTAAATATTTACCCGCTACAGATCAGAAAGTGTTGTTTTTGCATTTCGAAGAAAAGGTATTGTTTAATTATTTTGTTAAATATACTAAATATTTTTCAAATGGAGAAAAAGCCTTTAGGTTTTACCTGATAAGATATGTTGCACAGTAAAAAGTTCAGTAAGTGGCTTGATATTTATTTTCAATACATTCTATTATATTTTTAAACTTTAAAAACGTTCTGCTGAAAAATCAAGTATTTCGATTTATGACGTTCTTGAAAGGAGTGAGCGATATGGTAACATAATCACATCGCCTTCAAAAACATTCATTACGAGAGTAGTGATGCTATACAAGAATCGCAATGAGATAAATCCAAAATATAACTATAAGCGTCTCTGCTACATAAAAGCTTTCGCAATCTAACAGAGATGGCTCTACTGAAGTCACATGTACAGTGTCATGAGATTAATGATATTTGTAGGAGTTCCAACAATTTAAATAGCGTGGTATAATGGTGAATATTGCACATGTGTAAAATGATCACTTAACCAGCCTACGGCAGGACATAATACCTGTAAATATTGAGATTCTCATATTATTCTTCATCTATGTTGAGATGTCAAAATATAATAATTAATATGCCCCGGTGATTGGTTTTCACCGTTATTATCACTTAACAAGTAATGAAAAGAAACCCGATGATGAATAAAAAATGTTTACAAAATATTTTTCAAGTAGTGTAAATGACCCGTACCTGAATATTTTTATGGCTCGTTGATTTTACTTTTCACCTGTCAATGAGAACAATTATAGTTATATACCGACCGACCGAGTTTCTCCAGGGTATGCTTGGCTACAATAGTTTAGAGACTAGATGGAATGTGTATTTGATTACGCATTTTTATCGATTGTTGCGCGGTATGATCGATGATCCTGAAATTATCCGGAACATTGGTCTGTATGTTCCCGATAGTTACCTAAGACAGCGTCGGCATAGATTGTTTCACATTCCTATACACAGGACCAACCTGCCGATGGTTATGCCTGTAGGAAGAGCTACCGCTATGTTGAACAATATCACATTAGATATTGATCTGTTCCATGTGTCCGAAGGAGTTTTCCGAAGCGGGATTCTTCTACACCTTTAAGTCTTCTTGCTTACTTTTAATATATACGCCTTGAATATTGTTTGTTATGGATATATTATTTTTTGTTGTTGAATAAATTGAAAATTGAAAATTGAAATTGAAAATTGAAAATACTATATAATACAACGAAACGAGTCGTGTTTAATGAAATAAGTGGAATTACAAAAGTGTTATTTTTTTAAATAACCGCATTGTAAATGCTTTTAATATTAACACTAGGTTAAACTTATAAACTTAAAATCTTTTATCTTTTAATCCTAACTAAATCCTTGAAGAAAATTTAATTTTTAAGTACATACGTAGGTACCACGAATACGTAATATGTGAACAGCGTCGAGCTTTATAAAACTGCTTAACTTTACATTAAACTTTGTAACAGAACGGGGGGCGGGCGATCCAAATTAAAAGTAATTTTCGGTTTGACATTCATGCTCCTTGCGAACGTTGACGAATGGAAGCTCGGGGGTGGGAACACTTCGCAAAAGCGTTCGACTTAAAGTGAAATAAGGGTCGTGAAACGAACGCACATTTCCACATGACGTCGATTCCAAAGGAAAGCTAACGCTTTTACATCGTAGCGTAAATAACTTTTTAAATATTTTTTTGACATCTTCACAAAGATGAATAAGAAATAAATGCTAGAAAACGTGATTTTCAAATATGTCAAGATGTAAAAATTTTTTTTGTAGATAATCCAAATTTGTGAACAAGTATTTGGACACACTTAAAATGTTGTAAATAAATGAACTGGTTAAATTACAAGCTAATATAAATTGAAAATTATGTTTCCCAGCGTTTTTCAAGTTTGTGAATATAATCCAGGATTCGGATTCACAAACAAATGGAAAGAGTCTCTGCTTAATAAAAGCTTTCTTCTTTCCAACATAAATGGGTATATTTAAATCGCACATACTGTGTTGCGAGTGTGATCAATATATCTTGAAGTTCCGAAAATTAAAGTGGTGTGGTTGTCAATCATGGGAATAATTGGGGAATGTTACACGTGTGTAAAGTGATCACCATACGGTTTCAACGTATGTGGTCAATACAAACAATAATATGACAGTAACGTCAAAACTTGACGTGATACAAGCTTGTCACGATATAGACTTTGAATAAGAACGATTAACTTAGTCCAAATCAGTCATCAAAATTTCACTTACAAAATCATTGTTGGCCAGTGTATTTATTGACCGGATTGTTTTTCCGTTACATCCGAAGTTCATTATATCGAGGTTTTACTGTTTAGTTAAAGTCATTGACATTATGTGCCGACTTCCGTATGGAATCCCACCCTGGAAATTTGTATTCATAAAAGTTTTGACAATTGTTTTTCAAGAAGCAGTCGGAAATTGGGAATTTCTCAGTTAAATTAGAAACGTTATCTTTAATTGGGGATTAAGGGAACTGCCGAAGCTATAAATAAAGAGTAAGAATGGCCCGTTATATGTTAATCCTCTTGAATTTTGGTTGAATTAATTGTGACCCATTCTGCGCCGGAGGTAACAGACTGCATAAACATTAAACATAATTAATCGACGAAACTTAAGTGTTTCTTACTACCAATTTGAATAATACGCTTAGAATTAAATTTCCCTTATTGAAAACGCCGCTCTTAAAATATAACGCGGTACCTACCTCAATTAAGTGGATACTTTTTTAAGTGAAACTTGTTGGGCGGCAATTCGATAAAATCGATTATGCGTCATGTTTCTTAGGCATATTTCGTTACACGAAAGAAAAGAAAGAGATAATGTATAGAGCTCTCTCTATATACACATACATATGTACACATACACACACACTCATATATATATATATATATATATATTAATATATTTATACATATATATATATATATATGTATCAATATTTCCATCACTAGAAAATATGCTTTCTATCAGATATATGAAATCATCTACCTGTTACCATCTATCGAAATTCCCCGATTCACTACTATTTTACATCTAGATCTATATTCTATTTTAAATATCTAAAAAACCTCTTTTAAAAACTTCTGATTTGAAACATTCACCAGCAAATCACTTTACTTGCATACAATTTTATGAGGAGGATCAAGTAAGTAATAGAACCAGAGGAAAACCGGGGAAAATTTGGCATGATCAAGTATTTTAAATATTTGAGATCTAATTGAGGTCAAGTTATTGATTATCCCACCTTTGACAAATTTTGTATTTAAATACGAATAGCTGCATTTTTTACATAGTTTGATAATGCTCTTGCAAGACGAAACAGCCGTCACAAAAGAAATAAATTCAGTGGAATCACAAATCTTTTTGCAAATTTACTTACAATAGTAAAATATTTTAATTTAATTAAATAATCACTCACCTGAGGTGTCCCAAACGGAGAATGTAATCTTATAGTCGGTCACATTGTAGGTAGTGCTGTATTTTTCAAATCCAGTTGGAGTGTATGCCTGAAACAATAAATAAACATTGACTAAAAGTCATTTCATACAAAAACATAAGAAAACGCTTGACTAATCAACTAACTAGCAATCCATCGCACTGCTTCCCCGCACAGGTTGGCAGAGAGAATAATACGCCACACCACGTATCTTTGTAAACATTCTGCGCCTCTTTCACATTCATGCATCTCTTTATATATGTACATACCTGCCGATTTTTAGTATTGGACATACTTGATCATGCCATGTTTTCATTGGTCTTCCTTTCGCTCCAATTTCGAGCTTAATTCCCCATAAAAATTTATTTTATCAATCGTTCCTCACTCATTCGTTCCACATGTAAACCATCTAACACACATTTTTTTATGGATTAAGCTTATCTCAGCCTTGCATTCTTTCTTGCATAGTTTTAACGCACATTCGTCTGAGAGATTATTGACTGCATTTAGTCTACTTTCACCCTCTTTTTGCCAATTTATAAAAATATTTTTTATATATTTTTGTTTATTTAATAAAGTAACGTGTTTTAAATACAATTTGATACAATTTCTATACATTTAAACATATGGCAAACTTATAATTTCAGTTTCGCTGCGCCTCTCCAAAAAAGAGACTGAGCTCTTGTACTCAAGGTTCATTGTTTATTAATGATATGATAGTATTTTTCTTTTCTTTTGTATATTTTTTAAGATTTGCACATAATGAACATTTTCTATACATATATATATATATATATATATATATATATATATATATATATATATATATATATATATATATATATAAAAATATATTTATATGTTTATATATATATATTTATATATATATATATATATATATATATATATAAATGTATATTTATATGTTTATATATATATATATATATATATATATATATATATATATATATATATATATATATATATATATATATATATATATATATATATATATAAATATATATATAAACATAGTTATAGTGAAACCTGCATATGGCGAGTTTCCTTGTTCACAAATAAGTACGTATAGGAAGCAGAGTGTCGAATTTACCATAATATATCACTTTAAACAACCTGAAAGAACTCGTAAAGACATGCCTCCATTTGTCAAAACTGGTACGTAACGAAAAATGTGACATTTTGCAAGTTTCCAAAGGGTGAATAATTTATAACTCAGGAACAGCTCTCTGGTCTGTTACAAAAAGATGAGATTAAAACGAAAAGACTTTATTTAGAAAATTATTAAAATGGGAAAATTAAAAAAAAAATACTTAAAAAAGGTAACGTAAAGCTAACGTGATTTTTTATATTTATTTTTATTTATTTATTTCATAGATACATACATTTTTTTTACTATAAGTATTACGGCCCTTTAGGTATGGCCTGTGTGAGCCGAAATACTAACATGTTAATACACTTTTTTATTTTAATTATTGTTCTTTTTTTTTAATTTTTACATTATATACATTGCATACAATAGATACAAAAACAATTAACAGAATAAGGTTTTACGATACCTGGACTTTAATAAATTCACTTTCCACCTTGTCCTTTCCAACGAGAAGCAAACATCGACGGACACTGTTAAAGACACCATCACTACTGGAATTCTTAATGGTAACGGTCAGAAATTAAATATTGCGTTTGAAGAAATTCTTTGCATGATCAAATATATGACCAAAAGCTTGAAGCGTGGATTTTTTTCCTCCATAGCTTTTCACCATTTAATACTCTCACCCCTTGATATATATTTAATCAAAGACTTTCGTTGGATTGGGACAGCTTTTATTTCTCAAAGACCCTTTATTACGATATATGCAATATCCTAGCCGATTTTTTTAAATACGAGGAAACGCCTGATTTCTTATGCAGCTTATAATTTGACCAGATTATTTCATACACAACATTTTGAGGGCGTACAAATATTTGTTCACTTTTATATTATAACTTAATTAAAATGTCTACCGGAGCTAACTGCTTCCTAATGAAGACTGATTATAATTAAGTTATAATAAAATATTTATAGTGATAAAAACATAATAATTATGTTCACTAATCTGGGTTTCTGCACTCTATTGGGAAAAATTTAAATCTAACTCCATAACATGCTGGGAAATGCCTATTTCTGAGTAGTGTGGTTTTCAATCATGGGTAGAATAATGAATGTTACACGTGTATAAAGTGATCACTTAACCAGCCTATGATAGGTCAGTCATAAGCCCTGTAAACATCCAGACATCCATATTTTTCTTTCCAGGTTTTCCATTTTGATTTCCTGGGAGGTTTAAATAAACATAAGTATTTTTTGACTTTAATATTTATTCAGTATTACCCTGGATTGGTACCTGAAGCGGAGGGCTGATCACCTTTCCTTCATGTGTTAACGATCAAGATAACTATTCATTAATTGATTCGGGAGTCACTTTGAGGTAAAACCTATCCATTTTTAATTAAAATTTTTACTCGGTAAATACCACTATTTCTTAAAAGCTACTGTGACACGTGTTTCGATGCTTTCAGCACTATTTTCAAACACCGTATTGGAACGTATAAACTTAATGATTTTTTTAAATTAAAGATCAAGATAACACTGCGATCATATGTTGCGGTGCCATACATAATGGTAAGTGTTTGAAGGAGAATGTTGAGATGTCAAAAATGTAAAAATAACTCTAGTGGAGATCCCAGAAAATACACAGTCATTTTGACACACTCGAAATGTTATGGAATGACTTTTATTTAATATTCTGTAAAAATTACATCGTTGTCTTTTTGTTGTCAATTTAAATTATAAATAAACGTAGGATATTATATTTGAGCTTGTCTTTTTTAAGTGGACATAATTTTTCGCCGTTTCGATACAAGCGAATGAAAATCCGGAACATTGCCACACGCGGGACAGCCTGAACCGCAGATTTACATAATGTTGTACGGTAAACTGTGCCACCGTACAGATTGAAAATATTACCCGGGCGAGCGGGGAAATTTTATACAGGGCAACATTTTTTCTAGACTGTTTTATGGGCGAATATGTGCGCTTTAAATTGTTCCCAAACCAAATAATAAATGTCGGCCTTTTGGGGAAAGTTTAACAAATTAACATGTCTTTATATAAAATATATTATAAATAACTTGACGTGGTGAAACCACGTTTCTCCTCTAGCCTGGCAAAAATAATCAATTATCAATCGTTTAATTTAATTAGTCTTAGGTACATTTTTCTGTGCGCGCAAATACGTTTTATGGCACCGACCTTTTATAATTTACCTGTCGTAAAACTAAAATGTATTAAAAAAAAAAGGTTTGAATCATAAAAAAACTGTCGCCAACCCGCTGGCCTTTGTGTAAAGGGATTATTTCCCGGCGGTTTTTATTATTATAGTAAAAACATTTGTTTATGATATAGCGCAAATAAAATAAAGTTTGCTAATTGATGTCTAGACGTTGAAAATTTTGGGGGTGGATACAAGCGCACCGTCAGCCAATGAAAAATGGTTTCGAGGGCGTGATCTTCAAGGAGAGAAACCGAATATAACGGGAAGAAATCAGTGGGATCGATCTCTTGGAAGCCAACAGTTGGAAGGATCAGTTGGGAGGAATCAGTCGTAAAAGGAAAGACCGACCAGTCGGACTGGTCGGAATAATCACTTGGAAGCCGGAGGACTTGGAAGTCGGGGACTTGGAAGCCGGCAGTTGGTCGGAATAGAGGACTTGGAAGCCAGCTCTTGGAAGCCAACAATTGGAAGGATCAGTTGGAGGGAGTAAGTCGTAAGAGGAGATCGACCAGTCGGACGGCTGGTCAGTCAGAAGACACAGAGAAGAAGAAGAGTTGGACGGAGCATTCGGAAAATCAGTGGGATCGAGGAGTTGGAAGGAGCAGTCGGGAGAGATCAGGGGGATCGAGCAGTCGGGAGAAATCAGTTAGAAGGAGCATACCTACACCAGGTTTTAAGACTTAAGTGAGGAGAAGAGCGGGAGCTCTACGCCGGGAGAGAGAGAAGATAGAAAAAAGGAAGTTACTCATCCGGAGTATCAAAAGCAGACCTACGCCGGGTCATAAGCCTCAAATTAAGAGCTGAGGCTCTACTAAGAGAAGAAGAAGATAAGAAGCAAGAATCATCGCACGGCGGCCCGTCATAAGAAGAACCTCATCCCAGCATCCCACGGCGCAGCTTTTTCACAAAGGATCACGGCGACCTCAGCATCACGGCGCATCTTTTTCACCAAAGGTTAGAATAAGTTTAATTTAAGATAGGATTAATTAATTTTAAGCTAATTTAAGATAGCAGATAAGATTAGTTTAAGTTAAAGTCGCTTTCGTATAATTTTGATATTTTTAATTAAATTAATTTAAGTATATTTTTTGTGCAGAATTTTCTTTCATCTCCCTACCCCTCCTTCTAATATTCCCAAGGTATATCAGCTTGATAAGGTGGGCGACGTCAATTGGCGCCCAAAACGTGTCGGCCATCGAAATATTGTAAATTTCGAGGTTCGCGACCCTGAGAAAACTTACAAAAAAATTCATATGTATAGGAATACATATTTTTTTTTTTATTGACAGTCCCATTTTAAGCTGATTACCTTGAGAAAGGGGTAGGAGATTGTAGAAGATAAAGAAAGTAAATATTTACACATTTTATGCATATGTTTTTTTTGTCAAATTAATTTTAAATGCACATTTACATATATTTTTTTGCTCTCTCTTGTTTTAATACAATACAGGTGTGGTGTTAGGTAATTCGATTTTTTTTTTTGATCGATTAACGTGACCGTAAACAAACAAAAATATGCCTCTAACTAGAAACGGCACGTTGCGTGATCAAGGGGAGAACGAAGAGAGAGAAATAGATGCTTGGGAAAATGAGATAAAGAAAGATCTCCGGATACATTTATTAGGAATAGGATTTAAAGTCCAAATGCAAATCGGAACGCAAGGAGCATTTTGGGTAGACAGAGGAAATAAATCTGTATACGACTTACGCGTAGCGCCGGGAGTTACTGAACCACCCGAAACTAGGGATAGTTAGTTTAAATATTATATTTACCCACTAGTATAACCATGTATAAACAGAAGTAGTCAATAAGTTAGGAAATAGGCAAATATTAATAATTTAATTGAAGATTGATTTTTTTGCCATTACAAGGCGGGGTGGATTGACGTGGTGAAACCACGTTTCTCCTCTAGCCTGGCAAAAATAATCAATTATCAATCGTTTAATTTAATTAGTCTTAGGTACATTTTTCTGTGCGCGCAAATACGTTTTATGGCACCGACCTTTTATAATTTACCTGTCGTAAAACTAAAATGTATTAAAAAAAAAAGGTTTGAATCATAAAAAAACTGTCGCCAACCCGCTGGCCTTTGTGTAAAGGGATTATTTCCCGGCGGTTTTTATTATTATAGTAAAAACATTTGTTTATGATATAGCGCAAATAAAATAAAGTTTGCTAATTGATGTCTAGACGTTGAAAATTTTGGGGGTGGATACAAGCGCACCGTCAGCCAATGAAAAATGGTTTCGAGGGCGTGATCTTCAAGGAGAGAAACCGAATATAACGGGAAGAAATCAGTGGGATCGATCTCTTGGAAGCCAACAGTTGGAAGGATCAGTTGGGAGGAATCAGTCGTAAAAGGAAAGACCGACCAGTCGGACTGGTCGGAATAATCACTTGGAAGCCGGAGGACTTGGAAGTCGGGGACTTGGAAGCCGGCAGTTGGTCGGAATAGAGGACTTGGAAGCCAGCTCTTGGAAGCCAACAATTGGAAGGATCAGTTGGAGGGAGTAAGTCGTAAGAGGAGATCGACCAGTCGGACGGCTGGTCAGTCAGAAGACACAGAGAAGAAGAAGAGTTGGACGGAGCATTCGGAAAATCAGTGGGATCGAGGAGTTGGAAGGAGCAGTCGGGAGAGATCAGGGGGATCGAGCAGTCGGGAGAAATCAGTTAGAAGGAGCATACCTACACCAGGTTTTAAGACTTAAGTGAGGAGAAGAGCGGGAGCTCTACGCCGGGAGAGAGAGAAGATAGAAAAAAGGAAGTTACTCATCCGGAGTATCAAAAGCAGACCTACGCCGGGTCATAAGCCTCAAATTAAGAGCTGAGGCTCTACTAAGAGAAGAAGAAGATAAGAAGCAAGAATCATCGCACGGCGGCCCGTCATAAGAAGAACCTCATCCCAGCATCCCACGGCGCAGCTTTTTCACAAAGGATCACGGCGACCTCAGCATCACGGCGCATCTTTTTCACCAAAGGTTAGAATAAGTTTAATTTAAGATAGGATTAATTAATTTTAAGCTAATTTAAGATAGCAGATAAGATTAGTTTAAGTTAAAGTCGCTTTCGTATAATTTTGATATTTTTAATTAAATTAATTTAAGTATATTTTTTGTGCAGAATTTTCTTTCATCTCCCTACCCCTCCTTCTAATATTCCCAAGGTATATCAGCTTGATAAGGTGGGCGACGTCAATTGGCGCCCAAAACGTGTCGGCCATCGAAATATTGTAAATTTCGAGGTTCGCGACCCTGAGAAAACTTACAAAAAAATTCATATGTATAGGAATACATATTTTTTTTTTTATTGACAGTCCCATTTTAAGCTGATTACCTTGAGAAAGGGGTAGGAGATTGTAGAAGATAAAGAAAGTAAATATTTACACATTTTATGCATATGTTTTTTTTGTCAAATTAATTTTAAATGCACATTTACATATATTTTTTTGCTCTCTCTTGTTTTAATACAATACAGGTGTGGTGTTAGGTAATTCGATTTTTTTTTTTGATCGATTAACGTGACCGTAAACAAACAAAAATATGCCTCTAACTAGAAACGGCACGTTGCGTGATCAAGGGGAGAACGAAGAGAGAGAAATAGATGCTTGGGAAAATGAGATAAAGAAAGATCTCCGGATACATTTATTAGGAATAGGATTTAAAGTCCAAATGCAAATCGGAACGCAAGGAGCATTTTGGGTAGACAGAGGAAATAAATCTGTATACGACTTACGCGTAGCGCCGGGAGTTACTGAACCACCCGAAACTAGGGATAGTTAGTTTAAATATTATATTTACCCACTAGTATAACCATGTATAAACAGAAGTAGTCAATAAGTTAGGAAATAGGCAAATATTAATAATTTAATTGAAGATTGATTTTTTTGCCATTACAAGGCGGGGTGGATTGACGTGGTGAAACCACGTTTCTCCTCTAGCCTGGCAAAAATAATCAATTATCAATCGTTTAATTTAATTAGTCTTAGGTACATTTTTCTGTGCGCGCAAATACGTTTTATGGCACCGACCTTTTATAATTTACCTGTCGTAAAACTAAAATGTATTAAAAAAAAAAGGTTTGAATCATAAAAAAACTGTCGCCAACCCGCTGGCCTTTGTGTAAAGGGATTATTTCCCGGCGGTTTTTATTATTATAGTAAAAACATTTGTTTATGATATAGCGCAAATAAAATAAAGTTTGCTAATTGATGTCTAGACGTTGAAAATTTTGGGGGTGGATACAAGCGCACCGTCAGCCAATGAAAAATGGTTTCGAGGGCGTGATCTTCAAGGAGAGAAACCGAATATAACGGGAAGAAATCAGTGGGATCGATCTCTTGGAAGCCAACAGTTGGAAGGATCAGTTGGGAGGAATCAGTCGTAAAAGGAAAGACCGACCAGTCGGACTGGTCGGAATAATCACTTGGAAGCCGGAGGACTTGGAAGTCGGGGACTTGGAAGCCGGCAGTTGGTCGGAATAGAGGACTTGGAAGCCAGCTCTTGGAAGCCAACAATTGGAAGGATCAGTTGGAGGGAGTAAGTCGTAAGAGGAGATCGACCAGTCGGACGGCTGGTCAGTCAGAAGACACAGAGAAGAAGAAGAGTTGGACGGAGCATTCGGAAAATCAGTGGGATCGAGGAGTTGGAAGGAGCAGTCGGGAGAGATCAGGGGGATCGAGCAGTCGGGAGAAATCAGTTAGAAGGAGCATACCTACACCAGGTTTTAAGACTTAAGTGAGGAGAAGAGCGGGAGCTCTACGCCGGGAGAGAGAGAAGATAGAAAAAAGGAAGTTACTCATCCGGAGTATCAAAAGCAGACCCACGCCGGGTCATAAGCCTCAAATTAAGAGCTGAAGCTCTACTAAGAGAAGAAGAAGATAAGAAGCAAGAATCATCGCACGGCGGCCCGTCATAAGAAGAACGTCATCCCAGCATCCCACGGCGCAGCTTTTTCACAAAGGATCACGGCGACCTCAGCATCACGGCGCAACTTTTTCACCAAAGGTTAGAATAAGTTTAATTTAAGATAGGATTAATTAATTTTTAGCTAATTTAAGATAGCAGATAAGATTAGTTTAAGTTAAAGTCGCTTTCGTATAATTTTGATATTTTTAATTAAATTAATTTAAGTATATTTTTTGTGCAGAATTTTCTTTCATCTCCCTACCCCTCTTTCTAATATTCCCAGGGTATATCAGCTTGATAAGGTGGGCGACGTCAAACTTTTATTGAATTTTGTAAAAAAAACATAAAACAATTTATATATGTATAGTATTATAAATTACGACCCACGAAGCGCCTTAGTCCGCCTCCGTAGTGTATTGGTCAGCACGCTAGGCTACCATACTGGAGGTCCCGGGTTCGATTCCCAGGGGGGATCAAATAAATATTAGTGAATTTTTCACTCTAATATTTATTCAATATAACCCTGTCTGTTGGTATGACTGCACAAAAAACAAGCTCGATAATGCTGCGTTCTTTTTTCGAATACGAAATTGCGGAAAAGAGCGCGAATTCAACCATAGATTTAAATAAATATTTTGAAATATGGACGCGTTCCGCTGTTTGAATTTTCTATGAATTTGAGTGGTGTTTACAAATGAACTCGATAAAACAGAACTGATGCTATTTTTATGGAGAATATTTGCTTGCAGGTTTAAATATAAATAAATATACATGACTCTACACAGGTGACAGGCGCTGTAGCGTAGTTGGGTATGGGCTCGACTGCGAAAATAGCGTCGCGGGTTCAGTTCCCTCCAATTGCAAAATGAATTCAAGAACGATTTATTTTCAATTGGTCTGGGTGTTTGTGATATGTTTTTCACATCTACCTTCCCTATCTTTACTATCCTACCTGCAGACAAGTCTCTAAAAGCAGAGGTTTTGAGGGTTATTCTTTAAAAAAAATCCTTTAACTCGAAACCTTGTAAGTTACATCAGCTTCGAAATTTTGAGTAGAAAAAAAATCAAAGCATATTTGTAAATATACATACATAGGTACTAAAAGTGTTCAAAAGTAGTATTCAGTTGTAATATTCAAGTTGACTTTATTTCTACGATAAACGAAAAAGTTTAACTTATTTACAGATTTGGCGTTTAATTTAAAGAACTCCATTTTAATTTTTATATTGAATTTTAAAATCAAACAGATATTATTTGAGTCTAAAAAGTTGTATTTTATTGTTAAAAAACACATAAAAAAATATGACAATAATGGTCACAATTATTGTTTCGTCTAGTTATGGCATTTTAATCTTCACATTCGTTTGAATTAATACAAAACAATTGTCACAATTTTTTCAAATGTGTTTTTAAACAACAAAATACAACTTGGTGGAATAAAAAATTCAGTGTTTGATTTAAAATTTAATATATAAAGTAAAAGTTTAAAACTAACCGTATATGGTCATGTAACTATTGATTGAAAAAACTTATTTCATCATCACTCAGGAACTTTCGAAGATGAAAGATAAAACTTTAAAGATTCAAGATTTTAATATCGAGATATGCCCTCTGGGAGAGAGATTTATAGTCTGTTTGTTTAAATGGTGCAATCTAATAGAATAAAACTTTAAAAATGAAAGAGTTTTCAGACATAGTGAACATTGTATCTCTTATCCATTTTCTGCTCCAAAGCGCATACGCCTTTCATCTTGTTTTTTTTTTTTTTATAAAATGAAGGTGAAGTGGTCTTTTTCTTTTGTGTGTGTCATGTCAGGTCCCCCTGACGTCGACTATCACTTGAGAGTAATTGTCCTTGTCTTGGGCAGCTCTAAACAGCGCCTCGACGGTCCTGATCCCCGTCCAATCTCGTATATTCCGGAACCAGGAGATCTGGCTTCTGCCCACACCTCGTCGACCTTTTATTTTGCGTTTTTGATTAGGTGCAATAGTTCGTACTTCTCCCTTCTAAGAACATGCCCCAGATTGGACATTTTCCGGACTTTGATATCAGTCGGCAACTGTCTCCCTGATCTTGATCTTTGGAGCACATTCACGTTCCTGAACATATCGGTCCATAGAATGTGTAGCATTCTAGGATGTAGCCACATTTCGAATGCTTAATCGGTTTATATGAAGTGCTGATCTCGAGGGTCCACGATTCAACTCCTTATAAAAGTACTGACCAAAAATAATAACCATTCTTTGCCGAAGCTTCAGATTGAGGTTATCGTTAAAGAATATATCTCTTATCTGATATGAAACTGTATGAGCGGCCTTAATTCTGGTTTTGATATCGTTTTCTGTGTCTACGTTTTCAACAATAACACTTCCCAGGTTCCATATTCTCTTTATATATTATTTAAATATACTTAATAAAATTCATTTATGTATTAAGCTTTATATAAAATCCTACTTCAAACCTTGAACATAACTGATTTGTAATTTTTATTATAATGCATTGCTTAAATTAATTTTGTAAAAATTATATAAAATCATTGTTTTTAACCCCAGCCTTGTTGTGTATATATCATTGTCAAAATATGATATCAGTTACGACAAAACCCGGTCACTGGCCAAACAAAATAAATGTGGAAAAAGCTATGGTTCCTGTTTTATTATTTGAAAAGATTTTATTAATTTTTTGACCCTCCACCTGGAAATTGAACCATCATAGTAGCCAAACACGCTTACCATTATACTACGGGGTGGAGTAGTCATTATTATATTTAAAGTGTCTTAAAACGCCATAAAATGAATGGATAAGGAATTTAAGTGAGGAGAAAATGAGAGAACTTGTTAAGAGTATCAATTCTACGACATTCTTAATGGTCCACGTATAAATAACGCCCATTTTAGGCTGCGAGTTTATCCATTATAGCTGTCCCATATATTGTAAAATTTCTATTGCAATGACCTTCCAGGAATATATTTAATCAATTTACAGGATGAGATTGAATATAATAATGTAACAACTATGTAGTTTTGTATTTAAATTTTTTTCGCCAGGGTTTTGCTGTTTCAGACATCATCAGACTGGTGGAAGGGTAGACATAATTCTGTTGTAAAAAACGTTATAAACCCAATAAGGCAAGGGTTGAAAACCATGTTTCCATTAATGTGAATTGAATGAATTTAAGTAGTGCATTATAATAATAATTACATTCAAGTTGTGGTTAGGGTTTGAAGTGGGATATTATATTAATTCACAACATTTTGAGTGTATCCAAATACTTATTTCCAAATCTGGTTCTCCAGATATACATATAAATATCTAATTCATATATAAATGGATACATAAATAAGAATCTTAAAATATGGAGGAAGTGGCACTCAAAAAACTGATCTAAAATGTTCTGGAAATTCATAAAAGTGGAAGTATCTCAAAAACTAAGGCACGTTTACTGAGGTTACATGTTCATTTTTTGGTGAGTAATAAGCTGGCCTAACACCCCTTAAAAGAATACCTTGGTTTATGGGACACCCTGCATATATATATATATATATATATATATATATATATATATATATATATATATATATATATATATATATATATATATATATATATATATATATATATATATACATATGTTAAGGGGTACAACATTATACAGTTACGATGCTACATACTCATATACTGTTCTCAGTTCGATAACAACAGTATCAAAAGATATATGGGTGATCCAAGACATCCCTGAAAGCCAAGGGAGATTTCCAATTTACACTTTTCATTTGACATAGCCATGCGACAGATAAAACTGTTTGTGTAGAACCTTTGATGCGCGATACAGCCTTCAAGTAGGGACGGAGATACGGTAAAACAAAGGGATACACTGGCACAGAAGACAATTCACTCCGAAACTAGATGAGAGAGGATAACACCAACACGGACTGACACGAAGGTTTCGAATCAACAAAGAACATTGAAAAGAAACCTTTGTGAATGCGCCTTTAATCCACTACTTGCAAAAAACAAAAAAAGAAAACATTCCATTACCTGCTTTTGGTAATTTGTTGAGATCCTATTTGTAAAAAGGTTCAAAATACAACGTGGAACGTACCTTATAATAAATTCAATTGAATTCAATCTATTTCTTTATAAAAAAAACATACACATAACAAACTAAAATTTCAAGCGTATATACGAACAAAAATCGAAAAAGCAAGAATACTATTGTTAAAGATACAAATGTACCTTGTAATATGCTAAAATACGTTTTTTAGAAACCGAGGATATTTATTATACAATGTTTCAAACGCGCACTTAAGGAAAATTCACTATAACTAGCCATCACGCTGCGTCTTCGCTGGGGTAGGCAGAGAGAATAAAATGCCACACCAATCTGTCATTGCAAACAATTTAAGCTTTTTCCACATTCATGCATCTCCTCATACATTAAAATAATCAATACACAAGGAATATAGGTTCATTATATTCCTAAATGGATTATATTTCGATCGATTTTTTTTTATCAGCAAAAATGTTCATGATATGTATATATGTAATATATTTCCAAATAATTTAATAAACTAAATTATTTTACGCATAGTCAGTCAACAAAACACGAAAAATGACAGCTCTTCCACTGTTGGCATCAACCGACTATAAACTGAGATTACGTGGATGCGTTTGAAGGAATTGCGTTATGTTGAAAATCGTTAAATTGGATTCAAGAAACACTAGGAAATTTTGAGTAATATATCCGTTGAATTCTACTTTTATTTACATTTATGTATGACAATATGTGACGCGTTTCGTCTTATTAAGACATTATCAAACACATAATGATATCTAAATAAGATGAAACGCGTCACATATTATCATATGTATGTAAATAAAAGTAGAATTTAATCCAATAATCTTTTAATTTTGAATATATTACCAAACAATTTTAAATGGAATTCTACCGACTGCTTTCAGTTACAATAAACTAGAAAACGTATAAATAAACAGGATATTCTTACTGTCTATTTGGTTTGAGACCTATTCATGTATTGTGTTGTATTTCACTGCCTTGTATCATGTCTGCGTAAATTGTAAAACAAAAGGATTTAGAAAAAAGAAAGATCTCGAATTTACTTTATTTTCTCTTTTCAAAGAGACACAATACACAATAGGGTAAGTACCATGTTACCAGCCAAAGTATTTGTCTATGGAATGTGTGTCTATTCGTCTCTTCGGGGAAATCTCACAAATGTGTGACATGCCGGGTGAATTTTATGGAAAACCTCGGCGTGAAGAAATAATAAAACTCCCCTTACTGCATCCAATCTGTACTTGTGAACCAACACAACTTTAAAAGATTCTGAATAAAATCAATGTACGCAAGTAGGTGCTAAGGCAAACGGGTTGCTAGTTGTTACTGGGGCAAGTTGTTAATTCCTAAATAACTCCACCATCACAAGATCCTGTGGCGTGTCAGGCCAGATTACTTATTTTTCAAACCCTTATCCGCACCCCAATGGTGCATAGGCCAATGCATCATATAAATGCAGTATCATCTTAATCGTTAATACATGAAGGAAATGTGATCAGTCTTAGACTTAAGGCACCAGTCAAGGATAATATGTATATAATGTAATACATATAATAAATGTATATATGAAATGAATATGTATATTTGAATGTATCTATGTATTATGAAAAAAAAAATTATAATAAACTTATATATATTTTTCAAAGCTGTCCACCGCATGCCCAGATCTGATACATAGGCATCTAGGCTTCCTGACAGATCTGCTTTTGCAAAGCAATTTTTTTTTAACTAGGTTCGATATTGAAAATGTGAAACGTGTATCATGAATTCACTGTGAGTTTACAATTAAAAGCCTTTAATATACCTGTCACTGCCAATCTAAATAAATACAAGTTAAGTAAATGCCCAGGATAATATTGAACAAATAAAAGAGTGAAAAAAATCACTTTTATTTATTTGACCCCCTCCCCTGAGAATCGAACCCGGAACCTCCCAGAGCGGTTGCAGATCGTGCTGACCATTACACTACAGAGGTGGACATCATATCACACATAGAATACTTTGCACCGCAAGATATTCAAATTATATTTTTTGTAAAAACTAGCCCCCTCCTCCCCTAGGTACCTGAATAATATATTACTCATACCTCCACCCTTTACAATTTCAAGTTATTCATCCCTGATAAGAAAAGTTTTTTGCACAAAAAATACGTTTTTATAGAAAAACTTCAATGTTACAGGTTGGTGAAATGACTCAACCTGCTTTTGACGTTTTAAATACAAAAGTAAAATAAAGTTATACATATTACACACGGCGTTCTAGATTATTCAGCCGTGTGTCGTTAGCACTTGAAAAGTTTGAGAGACCTATGACATTTACAAAAGCGTTGAAATATGTACTCGTATATACTACAAATACAAATATGTTCTAAAGTTTTTTTTTTAAATGTCAAATAACTGGTTGCTGGCTGATGAGTACATTTTTCTTAGCAGTTATAGCTTGCATCGAATCTTGAGACGTGTAATCAGAACCAAGATAAATTCTGGAACGAATAGCTTTTTAAAGTTTGCTGGAGCTGTATTTTGTATTTATTTACACATAGTTTTTTGGACAGAGTATATATATATATATATATATATATATATATATATATATATATATATATATATATATATATATATATATATATATATATATATATATATATATATATATATATATATATATATATATATATATATATATATATATATATATATATATATATATATATATATATATATATATATATATATATATATATATATATATATATATATATATATATATATATATATATATATATATATATATATATATATATATATATATATATATATATATATATATGTGTGTATATGTATATATATATATAAATCTTCCCACTGTCTATGTTCCAATTGATTAAAAATAATATTAAGATTTAATTTAGACACTTCGCATAAGGTGATTGTTAATAATACGGAATGCATCAAAACACGTGTCACAATAGATTTGAAGTAAAAGTAGTATTTGTGAAGGGAAATAAAAAAAAATGGATCCATAAGAGTTTTACCATAAAGCAACTGCCGAATCAAACTATTGTGTTCAAATGTTGTTTTTGCACTTTTTATATTTAGACATATTTGGACATAGTGTTTCCAGATCACACATGTATCCCATTTGACACAGCCCTAAAGCGTAAATTATTCTTTTTTGTAGTTTTCGTTTTACTGTGAAGTTACTTGGCCCGTACTCTTTGCGTAAAGTTTTTATTTTCCATCTGAAGCAGCTTCTCATTTCCATCCGCCATCCAACCTCTCCCACAAAGCCTCCGAGAGTCACAGAGCGGAGCCTTCAGCCGGATTGACTATTCAATTTTCACCCTGAAAACCGTCCTAAAAACATACGGGTGGATTTCAGTGAGAGACAAGTACTGAAAACTGAAAATATGATTGAGCAAGAACATTCTAGGTTCGAGGAAAAACGCTATGATTGTTTCAACTGAAATAACAAATAAGTAATATCGTTTAATATTTACTCTGAAGGCAATGTCTATCGCTTACTTTAAAAGAATAAAAAACTATTGTCTAAGTCCATATTTTAATAAAATATTGTACATATTTTATTACATTAAGGACAAAAGAGTAAAAAATCCGTAGAAATATAAATCAATGCATAATAAAGCTACAGTATTTTAACCCAATGGTGCATAGGGTACTGCATCGTATTGGCGCAGTATTATCTTGATCGTTGCTTACATGAAAGCAAGGTGTTCAATCCTACGTTTTAGGGACTAGCCCAGGGTAATTAAATCAATAATTTCATTAATTGATTCGGCAGTCACTTTGTGGTAAAATCTATCCATTTTTAATTAATGTTTTACTTAGTAAATACCACTATTTCTTAAAATCTACTGTGACACGTGTTTCGATGTATTCGATGTATACGGTGTTTGAAAATGATGCGGAATGCATCGAAACACGTGTCACTGTAGATTTTAAGAAATAGTGGTATTTACTAAGTAAAACATTAATTATAAATAATTAAATCAATATTAGTGTGTAAAATCACAAATATTTATTTTCACCTCTCCCTGGGAATCGAACCCAGGACCGGTACGGTAGTTAAACACGCTGAGCAGTATATAAAAATAATAATATAGCTACATAGAGTATATAAAAATAAATCTGTGCATTCCAGACAAATTAGCTGATTTAACGTCTCAAGCTTCGATCACCTACAACTGGTAAAGGGTAAATTAATGTTACCAACTGGCAATCATTGCACTATATTTAGCGGGCATGCATTTTCGTTGCAGAATCAAAGGCATTTAATACTATTACATCACTAGTTAGCAACAGTGAGAGTGATATGATCTTCATGTAAAAAAGATAAAATATTAATACGCCTATCATTTTTAATCGCAAAAATATGACGACATTTTGCGGATAAATTGTCTTGCAAAAAAGAGTTCTCATATCTCGCATACTTGACTTTCATCCTTGAAATTCCTCCATGTCTTTAAACAAATAAATTCCGGCCAATTTTTGATTTCCTATAGAGAAGGGTAGCATTTTAGGGTCGACGTAAAAATAAAATTACTCCCCTGAAAATAAAACAGGAGGTAAAGCGGGGAGGGGGGATGATGTATGTAAATATCCGGGAGAGGAGAGATTTACAGGAATTCGGGAAAATTATTTCCCCTTAGTGCCTTCCGCCGTAACTATATGATTTTTATCTGAAACAGGTCCGAGCCGATATTTTATTAAATTTAATAAGTTAGGCACTTGTTTTTCATAGATCTAACTGTCAAAACGCAAAATGGCATAAATGATTAATGTGACAGCTCGAACTAAATTGGAAATAAAACTACAATATACAATATCAACAATATTTTGGTTGAGCTAATGGCAATACTCACATTATATTCTCATCTAAATAATAAACTTCTCAATCCATAACATTTTGAGTGTGTCCAAATACTTGTTAACAAAATCTGGATTATCTCCAATTACAGGAGTTATTTTCATATTATTTTTTGACATCTCATCAAAGATGAAGAAGAATATGGAAGTCTGGGCATTTACGGGGCTGACGACCGTCATCGGCTGGTTTAAGTGATCACTTTACACACGTGTAACATTCACCAATTCTACCCATTATTGACAACCACACTACTCAAATTCTTGGAAGTTCTATATATATGAACCAATTTAGAAACCTTGTTCTTGAATCACTAGAACTTCACTAGAGACATCTATTGGTGGGATGTAAAGAAGCTTTTTACTAAGCAGAAACTCTTATATTAGTATGTGAGGTCCGAATCCTGGATTATAATCACACACATGAGAAACGCCAGAAAATACCATTTTCATTTTTATTTAAGCTTATAATTTGACCAGATAAATTATTTACAACATTTTGAGTGTGTCCAAATACTTGTTCACAAAATCTGGATTATCTCCAATTACAGAAGTTATTTTCATATTATTTTTTAACATCTCATCAAAGATGAAGAAGAATATGGAAGTCTGGGCAATCTATATTGAGATATCAATGATGTATGGGTGTAAAAGGTATTTATTATTTTTTGACACCACAACATATATGAAGAAGTCTGGCCATTTACGGGGCTAACGACCGTCATGTTATTTTATGCTAGTTTAAGTGATTAGCTTTGAGAATAGGTGTTTGCGGAGAATTTTTGGCGTGCGGTGGTTTGACTTTGTGAGGAATGAAGAGATAAGGCGTAGGACGCAGCAAATCTTGGTCACAACTGTCGTCAAGAAAAGGCGATTCAGTTGGCTTGGCCATGTACTCCGCATGCCTCCTGAGAGCCTTAATCAAGCTTGCCTCTTTTACAAGGCATCAGGTTCGCGCCGCCCAGGACGACCACTGCTGACAATTCGTCGGCAGTTCTCGTCAGAACTTCGGGACGCGGATCTGACTTGCGAGGATGCAAGGGAGCTGGCAGCCGACAGAAAAGCCTGGAGACAGTTTGTGGACTCCATATGCTCCACCTAGGTAGCAAATATGGTTTATTATTATTATTATTATTAAGTGATTCATTTACACACGTGTAACGTCCACCAATTCTACTCGTGATTGAAAACCACACTACTCCAATTCTCGGAACATCAATATATATTGTTCAAATTTGAAACATAATGCTTAAATTCATTAGAATTTCACAAGAGATATATATGGTGAGATGAAAAACGATTTTTTTGAGCAGAAGGTTTTTATTGAGATTTCGTGTGAGGAGAGCGATTTCTTAAACTAGCCCATAACGGTCGTAAGCCCCGTAAATGCCCAGGCCTTTAAATTTTTCTTCTTCTTTGTTGAGATGTAAAAAAATATTTGAAAAATAACTCCTCATTGGAGATAATCCAGATTTTCGAACAAGTATTTGGACACAAGACAGATGTGTGGAACAGAAAGATTTGCGTGGCGTTCTATTATATCATCCTCTGCCTACCCCTGCGAGGAAACGGGATGATAGTTAGTCAGTTAGTTAACAAATGTTCATAATGAATGTGTTCATAATTATTATACAACGCAGATTTTAAATTTTATTGGTCAATAATTTTCTCTTCATTTCGGTCAAATCTCGACGCTGTGAAATTATTAGTATATCCTCTTGAAAGTCCTTTTTCCTTTATTAATGGTATAGAATTCCCACAGCAACTTGGCACTTTACGGATACTATTAAGGAATGCACAATTTGTTCTTGGTTTTATGCAATTTCTCTCTCAAGGAGCACGGAAAGAATGCAAGGAGTTTGAGAGGATATGCACTTCGTATTTTTATTTTTCCGCAAAGTGGTTAAGTATAGTTTTTCATTTTCTCAACTTCTCTTCGCTTCAAACATTGCTATGGGTAGAAAATTTTCCTGAACTTTTCAAAATTAAGAGTGGAATACAGATGGCATAATTTATACATGAAAAAATCTACATTCTGACAACTTTGTTCTATAACATACAGTGGAACCTCTCATAACGAGTAATTCGCATAGTAAGCAAAAAAAAGTAAAAATGTTGCAGCCTTAACGAGCGACATTCCGCATAACGAGTTACAGAAAAAGAGCCATTTTTACGACATTCACTTATGAGCCAGGACTTCTGCGCTACTCAAAACAAAAATAATAATAAAAATATTGGTATTAATCAGTCTTGATAAAGAAGCGGTTAGCTTTGAAACCGGTAGACATTATAATTAAGTTATAATAAAATATTTATAGTGATTTTAAAACAAAGTTACATTTTAATTATAAAAAATATTTCGCTTAACGAATAAGATTCTGGAACGCATTATGCTCGTTTTGAGATGTTACATTTTATATGGTTAAAGGACATTAAAAATGATCCTTCGATATCCTTCATCCTTTGAAATACTAAATCATGTCAAGTTATCCTCGATCTTCTTTTGCTTCTATTGCTAACTACATTTGCTTAGTAAATTTGTGCTACCAACATGAAATTTAAATATGTAAACCTCTAAAAAATAACATATTTTTTTTAGTTGTAACACATTTTTGACCAGAAAAACGTAAATCCACTCGTGAAAATTAAATTATGTATTATATTTACAGATTATTTTTTGACATCTTAACATAGAAGAAGAAAATTGAAGTCTAGGCTTTTACTGGGCTTACGAACGTCATAGGCTGGTTAAAGTCATCACTTTGCACACGTGTAACATTCACCAATTCTACCCATTATTGACAACCACACTACTCAAATTCTCAAGTTCTATATATATGAACCAATTTCGAAACATTGTACTTGAATCACTAGAATTTCACTAGAGACATGATGAAGAAGCTTCTTTTTAAAGCAGAAACACTTATATTTGTATGCGAGGTCCATGATAACATGTCAAAAAATAATATGGTAAATAACTCCTTTATTTGGAGATCCGTAGTGTAATGGTCAGCACGCTCGGCTACCGTTCTGGAGGTCCCGGGTTCGATTCCTAAGGGGGTAAAATAAATATAAGTGATTTTTTCACTGTCTTATTTTTGTAATATTACCCTGGACTGGTACCTGAAACGGAGGGCTGATCACCTTTTCTTGATGTGTAAACGATCAAGATAACACTGCGTTTATATGACGCAGTGCCCTATGCAACATTAGGGTGCGGATAAGGGTTTTATTATTATTATTATTTGGAGATAATCCTGATTTGTGAAAAAGTATTCGGACACCTTTAAAATGTAATATTTACATTATGTTGTAATATTTACATTATGTTGAGATGGTTTGGACATGTAGAACGAATGAGTGAGGAAAGAACGGTAAAACAAATTTATGAGGCGAATGTTAGCGGGAAAAGAAGCAGAGGAAGACCGAGAAAAACATGGCACGATCAGGTATGCCAAATACTTGAAAATGGTCAGGTTAGGAGTCGTAACAATCGGCGGGTATGTATGAGGAGATGCATGAACGTGGAAGAGGCGAAGAATGTTTGCAAGGACAGAGTGGTGTGGCGCTCTATTCTCTCTGCCTACCCCTGCGGGGAAGCGGCGTGATGGTTAGTTAGTTAGTTATGTTGTATATGTAATAGAATACTTTTAGTCCAGGCTCACAACTCAAGGACTACCTACACTGTCTTTGTGTCCTCCCTTCAGACTATGAAACAAACAAAATGTACAGCACGGCGAGATAAGCTCGGGGCTCTCCCTCTTGTATGGATAACGGCCAAACTTTCAATAAACACGAAATATTGTATAGTCGTAATAAACACTTTCTTGTAATCACAATATTTGAGTCAGCTTCACTTTGAAGTTATTTATATCAAGATAGTATTGATTCCAACATACATACAAAGGAATCCCGAAATCCGAATTAATTGGGGCTGAAGCCTGTTCGGATTTGTAAAAGTTCGGATTACATGAGAAACTTGTAGTGTAGTGTTTATGTGTTTTGTATTGTTCATTTAGCTCCAATGTTAACTTATATGAGTATATTTTAATTACCTAACGTCCAAGTGACTCTGAAATCTAGCTACGGCTTATGCAACACCGCTTATTATGACCCTACTTAGGCTCAACTTTTTAAGTTTCAAAGCCTATGCCTACTCGTGAGTGGATTTACTCTTTATGTTTAACGTTACTATAATTTCATGTAATTCATGAGTGAAAATTCTAGGCAAAAACACTCTGAGGTTGTTTCTTTTGAGGTATATGTACATTATTTGCATTTTTGCGTTTAACTAATATTACAGTACTTAAGTAGCAATACAGGTACAGTACTGTTTACTTTTTTTTAAACTTTTTAATAATATAAACAATATTAGGTTAGGTATTTTAAATGAATAATCCTTTTTTTTACCACTTGAGTACTTTATTAAAAGAAATATAGTTTTTAACTCAATGTTTTCCGTTTAAAATTTCATCATGTCTTACCAGAAAGTGAATGTAAATATAATATAATTAATGTAAATATAATATAATATAAATAAATTAGAATAGATATAAAGATTTTATGTAGTGTTTTCTTCTGTGCGTGTTTTTAAATTATTTCTTTCAAAATCTTGTAATGATTTCGGAGTTCCACTGTATTAATATTGAGTTCACCTTATGTGTCACCATTAGAACATCTAACAAACATCATTTTGACACACATTCATCTAAGAGATTCTCTGCATTAGAGCATACTCCCATCTTACATTCGCCATATTTTTTTCCAAAAGAAAAAGTCTTTTAAAAATATCCGGTTTTTTATTTTTATTATGTATTATTATTATGTTTATTATTTTTATTAAATTTAAAACTTTCTTATATGACGTCTCGCATTTAGGTAAAACGATAACGTGTTTTCTTTCCTCGGCGAATTTCCGGAATGTGAGGGAAATGTGTATTTCCTGCACGTCTGCTCCTCCTTATGAGGGCGGGAACACTTCCTGCTTCCCGAAACTAAAACTCTACAAACATAACCAGAGATATCCTTGCAGCAGTAAGACGACGTTTTCATTTAAGCTGAGACTCGTTGAGAGGCAGAGACGTGCTCCTTGCAAGCTGCACCTACAGCACTCGCAGCAGGTGAAAACATAATAACATGGTGCTCCAATTTCTTCACATGAGTGTCTTGTTGTTATTTCACATAAATATAATATATGTAAAATACATAATCAAAATACAAATATGTTAAAACAAAAAAAAATAAAAAAAAATTCTCCACAAGAGTATATTGGTGTGATTTCTCATAAATTTTCATACTCGTTTTTGAAAATCATTCCTCAAAATGTAAAATACACTCAGATATTAATTGAGAGTGAAAAATAGTTTTCCAATTTTTTCACAAGAGCGTCTTGTTGTTATTTCACATAAATACATATTTGGATTCATCCTCAAAAAAGAAATATGTTTGAAATAATATTTTTTAAGAAACGTCTGAGACATTAATATTTATCATTAGAATCCTAACTGTTTACCTAACCTCCTCCCTCAGTTTTTCCCTCTACCTCCTTACCTAAACTCCCTTTTTCCTTTGCCCTCCTTTTGGTTGGTTGGAAGATATTGCTTATTAGAAATAAGGCCGCCAATGTTCTTATTTATTTTCTGTACATGAAGTTTAAATAAATAAATAATAATTGTTTGTAATTTATGTTTTTTTAAATGTTAATTTGTAATTTATGTTTTTTTTTAAATGTTGAAGTACTATCTACCCTCTGATTGCAAACAGCTATATATGGTATCAAACGTTTTGATCAATATCACTAGTCTGTTTTTTGTTGGTTGGAAGATATTGCATTTTAGCAATAAGCTAGCCAATGTACTTATTTATTTTCTGTACATGAAATTTAAATAAAATATAGTATAAAATAAATATGTTATAAGAAAAAATCATAAAATGGTATTCTACATAATTTCATCACATGAGTGTCTTATTATTATTTCACATAAATATATACGAAAATTCATCCTCAAAATAGAAGTATTTATTAACTGATTCCGCGGTCACTTTGTGGTAATATTTATTTACTTTTAATTTAAATTCTACAAGGTTACCACTATTTCTTAAAATCCATTGTGACAAGTATTTACAGTATCTACTCAATGAATTAGGGCCACCCATTATTTTTTAGAATACTCTGAAATCTTTTGGATTATTATATTTATTTTACATAAATACTTTAAGTTTTCTATTGACATCTAATATCATGTATATTACCTTCAATAATATGTAAAATATACCTGGATTATTTAAGCCTTTACAAAATTTCAAACCCTTTTTCTGAGAAAGGTCCCTAATTAGCACAGGTAGACAGATGGTTGAAAGTTCAAAAAATAGTCCTATCTCATTTATTAGTGAAGTTTCTTGAGTTCTGGTTGTTGTTTTGTTCAGAGAGGTTATATAGTTATCGTGTCTTGTGAAAAAAACTTAATTTTTAATTTTAGTTAATAAAGTATTTTTTTTTTTTGTAAACACAAGTGTTTTTTTTTGAAAAGGACAAAATGGGAAAAAGTAAAGCCATTTCTGAGGAAAAAAAGTCTAGTGTTATAGTGCTACTGAAATTAGAAATACTATCTAATAGAGAAATTTCAAAAAAAGAAAACGTTTCTCGTCAAACAGTGGACAGAATTTCAAAATAAATAAAAAATCAGTCACCCGCCACCAGCAATCGGCGAAAGAACTGTCGTAGGATTAGAAAAACAACACCGAGGACTGATCGAAAAATCGTTCAAAGTGCCTAAGAAAACCGTAGTGCATCAGCAAAAACATTAAAAATAAAATTGGAAGAAGAGGGTATAAATATATCGGTATCAACACAGAGGCGACGTCTTTACGAAGTAAATCTGAAATGCAGGCGCCCTGTAAAAGTACCAAAATTGACACCACGAATGAAAGCGGATCGATTCAAATGGGCCAGGCTACATCGAAATTACTCGGTAGATGATTGGAAAAAGGTATTTATTTAAATTGAATTTTCAACATATCATTTTAGTAAATAAACTTATATATTTGAATTAAACTTAAATTATCATTATTTTTCAGGTCATCTTTAGTGATGAGTGCCGGTTAGAAGCCGTGACAGAGAGCCGTCGATTCGTCAGGAGAACACCAATGGAACGTTATAATGAGGCCTGTGTGGTAAAAGTTATCAAACACCCCCCTGCAACAATGATATGGTCATGTATTATTAACAATTTACCTGGGCCGTTGTTTTTCGTGGAAGGAACAATGAACCAAAATTCCTATAAGCAGGTCCTCGAACGAATTTTATTGCCCTTCTACCATACACTCGACCCAACAGAAGGTCCATACACCTTCATACAGGATGGGGCACCTTGCCACCGGGCTAAATCAATAATAAAATTTTTGTCTAACAAAAATCTGCCTTTACTCTCCTGGCCTGGAAATTCTCCGGACCTTAATCCTATAGAAAACGTATGGAGCATGTTAAAAAATAAGGTTTACTCATTTCCAAATCTGACAGTAGACTGTCTAAAAAAAATATTCAAAAAATTTGGTCAGAAGACGAAGAAATAAAAAACATGATAAAACAGTGCATTTTAAGTATGCCAAAAAGAATTGAGGCAGTTATTTCTGCCAAAGGTGGAAATACTAAATACTTACTATATTTATATGAAAATATATGCATAATTTAAGCCTAATAAAGTGTTCATGTGTAAATAAAATTCAATGTTGTTTTATTCAAGGTTTTCTCTGAGTTATTCCTGTTTGAATTGAGAAATTGCGCGAAATTCCGCGTGGCCCTAATTCATTGAGTAGATACTGTAAATGCATTCCGCGTCATTTTCAAATTCCGTATGTGACACTATTTTCTCCATAAGACAGTTTTGATTATTTTAATGAATATTTATAAATAAACAAAAATAAGAAACAGCTCTAACCCCCTCTTCATACTTCAACGTACCAAAGACAAAACTCTAAAACTTAAATTTAGCTCCACAAACAATATATGAAAATGATGCAAAATACATCAAAACACATGTCAACATAAATTCAATGAAATAGTGGTATTTACCAAGTGAAACTAAATTTTCAAATGCATAGATATTACAATAATCTGACCGCTTAATCAATTAATGAAACAAATTATGCACCCTTAAAGTTGTGTTTTACGAAAATGGTACAAAATTTAGACTTAGCTTCAGATATGGTGTTTGAAAATGCATTGAAATACATCGCTCACTCCTTTTAAGAACGTCATAAATCAAAATACTTTATTTTTCAGGAGAACGTTTTTAAAGTTTAAAAATATAATACAATATATTAAAAATAAATATCAAGCCACTTATTGAACTTTTTACTGCGCAACAGATCTTTTTTGGTAAAACCTAAAGGGTTTTTCTCCATTTGAAAAATATTTAGTATATTTAAAAGAGTAATTAAACAATACCTTTTCTTCAAAATGCAAAAACAACTTTTTCTGCCCTGTAGCGGGTAAATATTAAGTTAAAAATATGCCACTTTTGCTGAGATATAGTATATTTTCTGGGCATTTCGAAAACATGCACAACTGAAAATCGTCAATTTTTGATTTATGACGTTCTTGAAAGGAGTGAGCAACATGTCAAAATAGATTTTAAGAAAGAGCGATGTTTATTAAGTGAAATTTAATTAAAAAAATTAAATATTTAAAAGCAAACCATATTTTATTATTTACCATCAACTAAAGATTTTTCTGCAAAGAAATGCAAACAGTTTGAAAAACGCACTTGATGTGTTATTAATTCCACGTCCTTCGCAGGCTCTGTAGAGAGCCAAGCAGTAGAAAGGTGTTCTATCGTTGTGGTTGGTTCCCTGTAGTCTGGAAGGACGATTCAGGACACAAAGGAGTTGCAAGAATTTCTCTCACTGACAGGCAATTACTTGCAATGGCGGAAAATATATAGCGAGGCTTTGTCGGCGTCACTTGCTTTATATCGTAGTTATAAAAGTCGGATTTAACCCACTTAAACTAACGTTAAACCGTTAGGAATGACATAAAAATAATTGATTATTCGTCTTTAAGATAACATTACCATATATTTTAATATATCATTCGTTAGTGTAAATATATCCAGTATCTAATAGACAAGCGCCGCAGCGTAGTTGGGTAGACGATCGGTTGTGGAAATTTAAAAAAAAAATGCTGTTCCAATTTCTGGATGTTTCAAGTTCACAAACTGGCGTCGTGGGTTTGATTTTCGCCAAGTGCACAATAAATTCAAGAAAAAAAATTTAAATTTATTTTTATTTTTAAAGTATTATGTATTATTTACACAAATATTTCAATTTCATACTATTTCTGTGACCCTAAGCGGCTCATTATTAGAAATAGGTATCAAATTGTGGTAGAGTGGGTTCGAACCGAGAAACTCTGTCTTAAGAGTCCGCGACACTAACCGGGACCACAACCCGACATCTGGGTGTTTGTGGTGTATTACATCACAATCTGGGTGTTTGTGGTGTATTTTTCATATTTACCTTCCCTGTTCTTATTATCCTACCTGCAGACAAGCCTATAAATGTAGAGACTTTGAGTGTTATTCCTTAAAAATGTCCTAATATCAATTATTGAATTGAAATAATATTTCAGTTTTAGTTGATAAATACTGATATTTCTTAAAATCTATTGTAACACATGTTTCGATGCATTCCACCATATACGGTATTTGTAAATGAAGCGGAATGCATCAAAGCACGTGGTTCAATAGATATTTAAAAATAGTGGTATTTACCAAGTTAAACTTAAAAAAAAATTGATAGATATTACTACAAAGTGACTGCGGAATCAATTAATGAAATCAGTTTTTTCCTTTATATTTTAAATAATTCTGAGGAACTCTCACCCGTATTCAAGTGACAAAAGCCCATTTACTTCACAAATTCTCAACTGATGGCAGTGCCATCTACAAAATCCCAACTAACATACGACTGGTACTGAAAAAAACTGTGAATATTAAATTTTAAATTATTTACGAGGTAAAAACAACAATTAAGAAAAAAATTCTAAATCAATAATTATAATTTGATTCAATTAGTCTATCAAGTTTGTAGATACGGTTTACAAAAAAAAACTTTTCAGATATTTCGTATTCATGATAATTAAAGTCTCGACCTCAATCTGACTTTCGTATTTAACCCAGATTTTTAATACAGTAAATTTCTCTCCTCGTTTTAATATAAGGGTGACTTTGGGGATGAGATTATGATATTTTAATTTGGTATCAAACAACTCTCAATGAATCCATAATTACCGTTATTTTAGCTAGCTTATTCTACAAAATTAATGCCAATTCAGATGATAAATAAAAACTGGACTTTTGATACTTTTGCAATGAAACTTTTATGCTTAATTTAAATCAAAACAAAGATAAAAGTCGACATTGAAATCAATAAATACACGCATATTTCGATAATGTTATAATATTAAAACTTTCGACTCGATTGCAATGAGCTCCTCATGCTTACATAGGTTATACACTTCAAATTGGAAGTTTTACAAATCAAATCGGACGTTGAATTGTACTTTATAAAAAAATATTTTAAAATAAAATATTGAAGTAGTACCTACTCACGACTCAAAGTAGTATTGAAAATCTTATCTGTAAACTTTAGTACAGACGACGCTTAGTAGAGATCGCGCGCACAGACTATGACAGCGCGCCGCGCAGGCTTGCCACTAACGCACTTGAGGACTAACGCACTTGCTAGTCTTAAGAATAAAAGATGTGGACAGGTATAAGTAGTACTGTTATTGATATATTTAAAAAAACTTTTTTACTTAATACAATGTAACGTCCAATTTGTTTTGTTAAAAGCACAATTTTACTATTTATTTTTTTATACTTCAATTTCATACTATTTCTGTGAGCCTGAGTAGCTCATTATTAGAAATAGGTATCAAATTGTGGTATTGTAGGTTCGAACCGAGAATCTATGACTCAAGAGCCGCGACACTAACCGCAGGACCACAACTTAACACCAACAAAAACAACAAAATTTGATTAATTTAAAATAAATGTTTTACTTAGTATATACCACTTTTTCTTAAAATCTACTGTGACACGTGTTTTCATTTTCAAACACCGTATGATGCTAATACAAATTATACGGAATGCATTGAAATAGTGGTATTTATTAAGTAAAAAAATTATAAAAATGGATAAATTTTACCACAAAGTGACTGCCGAATCAATTAATGAAAATTTGATTCGTTAAATGTCTAATTTCATTTGTAAGGCGTCCAATTTGGTTTGTAAAACATCCAGTTTAAAGTGATAAACCTATTTAAATTTAAATGAAAACAAAGATAAAATTTTAAAATAAAATAAAAAATATATATATTGACACTGTTATTTTATTACAATTTCAATTGAAACGTGTGACTCGAGAGGACGAGCTAGTTGATATGGAGATTACCTGGAAGTGAAATGACAGGTGCGATAAATCTGTGATAATTTACTACCGAGAGCTTTTAGGGAGAATAAATTATTTGTCTGGCTGAAAGAGGATAATAATAAGCCTTGGATTTACAATCAAAATTTATGCTTCTAAAAAGTGAAGTGAATTTTCTTTCGTGGTTTTTTTTTAATTACACACCCCAAAAGATTTTTCATCGATCAATTCAGATAGTAAATGTAGTTGACATCAGTAGCACTACCTACCTCTATGATAAAACAGGTCGATAAATCATCATACCCTTATCCGCACTCCAATGGTGCATAGGGCACTGCATAATATAAACGCAGTGTTATTTTGATTGTTAACACATGAAGGAAAGGAGATCAGGCCTCCGCTTCGGGTACCAGTCCAGGGTAATAAGGAATAAATATTAATGTGAAAAAATCACTTATAATAATTTGCCCCTCTTGTTCTGGGTCGGAGAGTCTTCATCTCGGAGGTTCAAAGTCGAGATATTTAACAAGATATTTAACATATATTGTTTATATATTATATCATTTTATATTGTTTATATATGTCACTAAATGTACATGACGTTGGATATTTCTTCTTCCTGGATCAATCCCAGCTTATCATCTTTGTAGACTGTTGGGGCCAGCTCTCCTCGTCCTCAGGTTGTAGAGGTCCTTATGTCATGGACAACGTCACCTAGGCCATGCCTTCGTATCATGTTTTCTCTCGCACCACCCATAAATTCTTTGGTCATCGTCTCGATGTCACAGCGTTTGCCTAGTTCAAAATATGATCGGGTTCTTTGCGTCCTATTTGTCCATACCATCTCAACTGCCTTAAATTTTACTTGGTAAATACCACTTTTTCTAAAAAGTGGAAATAGTGGTATGTACCAAGTACAGCTTAAATTAAAAATTGCCAGTTTAACCTGGTATCATACGAGCCTACATAAATATAATTTGCACATTTAGAAACATGCATGTGCCCATACCATCTCAATTGCCTTTTCTCTACCTTACCATCGATGTCTGTTGAACTTTTTAAACAAAATTGTAAAAGTATAAAATTAATTTGATTTGATTATGAAGTCGAATTATCATACATGCACAAAATGAGATTTTAGTTTGAGTTAGGAGACTATTCTAAAGTATAAAACTTTTCAAATTTGTCTTCAGAAGCATACAAGAAAATCTATAGTTTGCTCAAAGTTTCGCGGAATTCTATAAGATTTCCGAAAGTTCTCGGAATATTCTAAGCTAAACTGAAGAAATTAATTGGGAACATTTTTCTGGGTTATAAATATGGCGAGTTTCATCGAGCAAAAGTCATATCTTCATTCGTCTTACGAAGGAAAATAAGACAGCTACTCTTTCAGATATAAATACATTTAAAAAAAGATTAAATAGAAAATCAAAAATGGAATTAAGTATACAAGATAATTTTGGATCCCGGTGGGATGTAGCGTGACTGTGGAAGGCGTCTTAGTGGAACAGGTGAAAACAGGAGGACTTGTGCGATCAAACGGACCTGCGACGTGAAGTGATGGGGCAAGTAAGCATGGCTACAATCGTCTCAGGATGCCTGACAATCTCTATATGGAAAAACCTTGGCATGAAAAACGGCAGCAAAATTAAAATATATAAAACTTGTGTGCGACCCATCATGACATATCGCTCACTCCTTTCAAGAACGTCATAAGTTTAAAAATATAATACAATGTATTAAAAATAAATATCAAGCCACTTATTGAACTTTTTATTGTGTAACAGATCTTTTTAGGTAAAACCTGAAGGTTTTTTCTTCATTTGAAAAATATTTAGTATTTTAAAAAAAATAATCGAACAATACCCTTTCTTTAAAATGTAAAAACAACACTATCTGCCCTGTAGCAGGTAAATATGAAGTTTAAAATATGCCGCTTTTGCTGGGATATAGTACATTTTCTGTACATTCTGAAAACATGCACAACTAAAAATTGACGATTTTTGATTTATGACGTTCTTGAAAGGAGTGAGCGATATGAGATTGATGTAGAGCGGACACCGCAGTAACAAAAAACGCGCTAAGAGTGTTAGAAATAAAGAATCTAATGTAGCATATCTGGCAAGAGTCTACAACATAGAGTGAAGAACACCAGGATAAGTGAAATATGCGAGATCGAAGATGTCGTTAAGGGGGAAGGCAACGAATAAGACAATGGTATGCGCATGTGAGGAGAATGGAACTATCCAGACTCTCTCGCGTTGCACTTTAATATAAAAATACAACCTCAAAAATATATTTACCCATTTTTAATTAAAATTTTGCTTGATAAATACCACTATTTCTTCAAACCTCATGTTTCGATGCCTTCCGCATCATCTTCAAGCACTGTATGTGAAGCTAAGTCAATTTTTTTGTCTAAAGTGTTGTAAAAAAAAGCGGAATGCATAGAAACATATGTCACAATGGATTGATTTCCATAAATAGTGGTATTTACCAAGTAAAATCTAAATAAGAAAGGATAGATACTATAAAAAAGTGACTGCTGAATATATTTATGAACATTTTTTGGGTGGTGTTATTTGACGATTTTTTTATATGTTTCAAATTTTCAAAACAAAATCTTTATGCGGTAGGGTTTTATACCTTCAAACATGACGGACAAAAACGATATTTTATTAAATTCATGAAAACATCCGGGCAAAATGCCGTAATAAATGACCAGATCAATTTTATCAATAAGCGCAGTGCAGCCGATAGCGTGGAAGATTGATTCACTGGCTCGATATAAGACCTAATGATTTATCGACTGGGGAGGGTAGGTGGCCTTCCAACCCCTAAACCCGCCGAATAGAGCCTTAAAAAATAGGCAAATATTACACGAAAAAGAAGAAAATTGACTGTTAGATTAATTAAAGACCGCAGAAGAAACGAGACATTTTACTGGACTGAGAGATAAATTGAATCCCATAAGCGTTACTGCATTAGTATTTAATCTTTGACAGGCGCCGTCGCGTAGTCGGGTACACGCTCGACTGCGAAAATGGCGTCGCGGGTTCAATTTCCGATGATTGCAAAATAAATTCAAAAAAGATTTATTTTCATTTGGTCTGTGTGTTTGTGGTGTATTTTTCACACTCACCTTCTCTATTTTTACTGCCCTACCTGCAGACAAGCCTATAAAAAACAGAGACTTTGCGGGTTATTCCTTTAAAAAAATGTATTTATCATTATGACATGTCAACATAGATGAAGAAGAATATGAAAGTCATAGGCTGGTTATGAGATCAATTTATATATGTATGAAATTCACCATTCCACCCGTGATTGACAACCACACAACAGAAATTTTCGGAACTTCTACATATCGCTCACTCCTTTCAAGAACGTCATAAATCAAAAAACTTGATTTTTCAGGAGAACGTTTTTAAAGTTTAAATATATAACACAATGTATTAAAAATAAATATCAAGCCACTTATTGAACTTTTTACTGTGCAACAGATCTTTTTAGGTAAAACCTGAAGGTTTTTTCTCCATTCGAAAAATATTTAGTATATTAAAAAAAATAATTAAACAATACCTTTTCTTCAAAATGCAAAAACCACATTTTCTGCCCTATAGCGAGTAAATATTAAGTTAAAAATATGCCGCTTTTACTGGGATATAGTACATTTTCTGGGCATTCTGAAAACATGTACAACTGAAAATTGACAATTTTTGATTTATGACGTTCTTGAAAGGAGTGAGCGATATATAATATTATTAATCTCATGACACTGTATATGTGAATTCTCCTTCTTATGTAAATTCTTGACAGCATCTATGGTTGAGTTATATAAACTTTCTATTTAGCAGATCTATTTGTAGACTTTTATTACACGTGCATAAAGTGATCACTTTACCAGCCTATGACGGGTTTTAAACCCTGTAAATACCTAGACTTCCATATTCTTATTAATTTTTGTCGAAATTTAAAAACAACCCCTAAGTAAATAAACCCAGATTTGTGAACAATGATTTGGACACACCGAAAATGATGTGTATAACATATTCTACAATATAAATATTCCGAGCAATCGATCATCGTACCTCCACTATTCGCAACTATTGGCATGGATATCCCGTTTAAAGAGTAAAATGAAACGTTTCCATATAATTTTGGCCAGAAATCGACAAAAAGTTTTCATCATATATGTTTAGATGTCAGAATAAATAATATGTTACATATATACGTTGTCCACCTCCGTAGTGTGATGGTCAGCACGCTCGGATACCATACTGGAGGTCTCGGGTTTAATCAAACCTGGCAATCGCCAGGGGGTGTCTAATAAATATTAGTGATTTTTGTACATTAATATTTATACAAAAATTCTCTGTTCTGGTACCTGAAGCGAAAGGGCATGTCACCTTTACTTCATCTGTCAACGATCAAGACAACACTGCGTTTATATGATGCAGTGCCCTATGCACCACAGGATGCGGATAAATGTTTGAATGAATGAAAAATGAATAAGTTTTGTTATGACAAAGGTAAATGAAAATAGAGAATAGGAAACGTATCTCAGTTATACAATATTCGCCCCAAACTTGCCGTCACCTTTCGGGCTAGAGAGCATCAAAGATAAATGCTGAAAAATATAATTTTTCGCATGGCAACACTCGATATATCATTCTGTCTTGACTCTCGGTTAACACTGGAAAGGAAAGCATCCCCTGAGATAGCGGAGAAAGATCAAAACACAGTAACACCTTTTAAATCATTTTCTCAGGTAGAGGGTTTTCAAGAATAACGCTAAAGAAATGACTAAATTTTAAGAACGAATTATTTTTCAATAGAGCGATATTTATTTATTTATTTTTATTTCATAACTAACTAACTAACTAACCATCACGCCGCTTCCCCGCAGGGGTAGGCAGAGAGAATCGAACGCCACACCACTCTGTCTATGCAAACATTCTTTGCCTCTTCTACATTCATGCTTCTCCTCATACATACCCGACGATTATTACGACTCCTTCAAGTATTTGACATACCTGATTGTGCCAAGTTTTCCTCGGTCGTCCTCTGCTTCTTTTTCCAACTACATTCGCCTCATAAATTTGTTTAACCGTTCTTTCTTCACTCATACGCTCCACATGTCCAAACCATCTCAACACACATTTCTTAATTTTATCAATAATGCTTATCTCAGCCTTACATTCTTTCCTTATTTCATCATTCGAACATCTATTAAACATCGTTTTGCCACACATTCGTCTGAGGGATCGCATTTCGACTGCATTCAGTCTGCTTTCATCCTTCTTTTGCCAACTCCATGCTTCGCTTCCATACATAAGGGTTGGAACCAGAACTCCATTGTGAACTGCCAGTTTAGCTTCCGCTGATAGATTTTTATTTGCTAAAACTGATTTTAGTGCACCATTCACTCTGTTCACTCATATAATTACGAATTCCAATAATGAGCTCTCTATAATAGCGTGGTATTTATTTATTTATTTTCATGTCATCATAAACATAATTAAAAATTACAATAATATGCCCTTACTGAGATTTCCTGTGCCAAGGGCATATTTTACGATACACTCTCCTTATTATTTATTGCTCACTTTGTGTAATACCACTTATAACACTACTTCATGGCTACTAATTCAGAATAAGCATTCATCATCAGGTCAATTGTGTACTACTGTAGCCGTCTGGCCACGCCATTTGGTGTTGTCAGGTTGACAACACTGAATTATACTGCTACTGCCAGGTTGACAACACTGAGCGGATTCAACAAAAGCAGCCAACCGGAGCGCGGGGGCGAGAATCGCCTGCCATCGCTTGATTGTTAAAGAACGTATATTTTAGCTTCATATTTCATTCAAAGTTCAATAATCAATTAGATAAATTATAATAAGTTAATATCAAATCGTGTAAGAATTTTATATCAATAAACAAACTGTAAGTAAGCATTTCTTTTAAATATCCTGCTCTGGCTTCCCGCACAATACCACGCACACACTTGCTTCTCCATACTACTATAGATTCTAATATTTCTAATGTAAACAAAACAATTTTTTTATCATTATTATAATTTGAACGTGAAAGACAGAAAATAAAGAAATCGCAATAGGTTTATTACAAAAGCGGACTTGGAATTAAATTTAATTGGTTATTTATTATGGGTAAGATTTTATAATTTTTCATGATAACCTAATCGAAAAACCAATTTCATTTACGTGTGAAATTTCTATGCACGTTGATGCATCAAAATTGTGGTCTTCAAAAATAAGAAAAATTAACTAACTAACCATCACGCCGCTTCCCCGCAGGGGTAGGCAGTGAGAATAGAGCGCCACACCACTCTGTCCTTGCAAACATTCTTCGCCTCTTCCACGTTCATGTCGTTCATGCATCTCCTCATACATACCCGCCGATTGTTACGACTCCTAACCTGACCACTTTCAAGTATTTGGCATACCTGATCGTGCCATGTTTTTCTCGGTCTTCCTCTGCTTCTTTTCCCGCCAACATTCGCCTCATAAATTTGTTTTACCGTTCTTTCCTCACTCATTCGTTCTACATGTCCAAACCATCTCAACACACCTTTCTTAATTTTATCGACAATGCTTATTCTCAGCTTTGCATTCCTTCCTTATTTCACTATTCGTACATCGTACATCGTTTTGTCGCACATTCTTCTGAGAGATCGCATTTCGACTGCATTCAGTCTACTTTCATTCTTCTTTTGCCAACTCTATGTTTCACTTCCATACATGAGTTTTTATTATAAAGACACCTTAAATGCCTTTTAACTCTGATATCGAATTTAAGCGATATTTCTCTAATGTTTGGCTGGGAAATGAGAAAAATTAAATTTATTAACACCAGAATATCTCGGTTTATCTTCATTATCTTGACAATTAAACAATTTAATAAAATTAAACAACTTTTTTTTAACCGCTTATTATAATTATATAAGTATGTCGTGAAGTAGAGTTTTTATATGTTATTACACAAAGTGAACGATGAATGATAAGGAGAGTGTTATATTACCAAACCATAAGGTTAACAATGTTTTTAATATATATATAAATACATATATTTACAACATTTTGAGTGTGTCCAAATACTTGTTGACAAAATCTATCTCCAATTACAGGAGTTATTTTCACATTATAAAATCAAAATGTTGTAAATAAATTATCTGGTCAAATTATAAGCTTAAATAATAAGAAATAGAAAATAATACTTTCTGGCGTTTCTCATGTGTGTGAATATAATCCAGGATTCGGAAATCACATATGTACTACTAAAAGAGTTTCTGCTCAATAAAAAGCTACTTTTCAACTCACCAATAGATGTCTCTAGTAAAGTTCTAGTGATTCACGAATAATGTTTTAAAATTGGTTCATATACATATATAGAACTTCCAAGAATTTGAGTAGTGTGGTTCTCAATAATGGGTAGAATTTGTGAATGTTACACGTGTATAAAATGATCACTTAAACCAGCCTATGACGGTCGTCAGCCTCGTAAATGCCAAGACTTCCATATTCTTCTTAATTTTTGATGATATGACAAAAAATAATTAAAATACATATATTCTCAGTTTGATACAAACATGGGTTACTCGGTTTTGGGTCACGACGGGTGAGGGGTGAGTTGAAGAACCTCGTAAGGACTTAAGGGAGGTACACGATGATAAACAATGTTTAAACTAAATATGAATTATTCGAGTTTTTGTTCAAGGGCCGGGATTAAAGGGTGAGTAAACACGTATTTTTGTTCCCTGTCAAAAAAAGCACGTGGCAAAGATAATGGAAAAATAACAAATAAAAAGTTATACGAGATATTTATTTTTGGGCTGTATTTGTAATTTATGATTCTTAATACAGCTAAAGTAGGTACGCAAAAAATACGTACACAAAATATCTGATTTATAATTCTATAGCCTGAAAATAATAATGGTTATATAGGGTCCGCCATCTAAAGTTTTTTTTTTCAACTAGTGCTTATTTCGTGAATGGTAACACTTAGCTCATGTCTGATTTGACAGATAATTAGTTTTATCTTTCCGCTGAGCGAATATGGTTGTGTATACGCTTGAACAACGCTGGGAAATATTGCGACATTACTTTGAAAATCATGGTAATGTTGCAGAATGTGTGCGAAAATTGCGTACGGTTTTTGGAAGAAGAGAAGCACCGTCAGCTCCGTATGTTCGTTATCTTGTGAAAAAAGTGAAAGAAACTGGCATCCTCATCGATAAACCAAAGCGTGAAAAGCCAAAAACAGTGCGTACACCCGAGAATATCGATGTTGTGGCAGAAAGTGTGCGTGAAGCGCCATCAACATCAATTCACCGTCGTTCTCAACAATTGAACATTTCGGAGACATCATTGAGACGAATTTTGCATAAAGACCTTGGTATGACGCCATACAAAGTCCAATTGGTTCAGGAGTTGAAGCCAACTGACCATCCAATGCGTTTTCGCTTCGCTGAGTGGGCCTGCGATCGACTTACAGAAGATGCCGATTTTGCCAAAAAAATCATCTTTTCGGATGAAGCTCATTTTGATCTTGGCGGGTATGTAAACAAGCAAAATTGTCGTATTTGGGGCACAGAAAACCCGCACGCATACATTGAAAAGCCGGTACACCCAAAACGAGTCACTGTTTGGTGCGGATTTTGGTCCAGAGGCATAATTGGGCCATTTTTCTTTGAAAATGAGCAAGGAGTGGCCGTTACAGTCAATGGCGATCGTTATCGGGCCATGTTGAACGGATTTTTGTTCACAAAAATTGAAGAGGAGGATATTGGCAACATTTGGTTTCAACAGAACGGCGCTACGTGCCACACAGCCGAAGCTACACTCGATGTTTTGCGCCCTGTTTTTGAAGATCGCATTATCAGCCGCAGAGCTGATGTCGTTTGGCCACCTCGGAGCTGCGATTTGACACCGTTGGACTATTATTTGTGGGGTGCCCTCAAAGATAAATGTTACGCCGACAAGCCAGAGACAATTGACGCTTTAAAGGACAATATTCGTGAAGCCATTGGTGAAATACAGCTGCACACAATCGATAATGTGCTTAAAAATTGGACCGATCGTGTAGGCTACTGCATGGCCAGCCGAGGCAGCCATTTGAATGAAATTATTTTCCATTATTAACCGGAAGGATTGTACTTATAAATAAAAAAAGAAATTTGAGAAAATATTCAGTAGTTTTTTTTTTATAGCATTTTCAAAAAAAAAAAAGTTATTTGGCGGACCCTTTACATATTAGATAAGGTCAGTTAAGTTCATTTTTGGGCTGTGATCATAATTTATAATTCTCATATAACTAGTATAGGAATAAAAAAAATTCCCACATAAAAAAAAATTAATTTTGAAGTCTAAATAATAGTTACATTGAATTTAAGTTACAACATTTTGAGTGTGTCCAAATACTTGTTCACAAAATCTGGATTATCTCCAATTACAGGAGTTATTTTCATATTATTATTATGGTATTTTCTGGCGTTTCTCATGTGTGTGATTATAATCCGGATTCGGATCTCACATACTAATATAAGAGTTTCTGCTTAATAAAAAGCTTCTTTACATCTCACCAATAGATGTCTCTAGTGAAGTTTTAGTGATTCATGAACAAGGTTTCTAAATTGGTTCATATATATAGAACTTCCAAGAATTTGAGTAGTGTGGTTGTCAATAATGGGTAGAATTGGTGAATGTTACACGTGTGTAAAGTGATCACTCAAACCAGCCTATGACGGTCGTAAGCCCCGTAAATGCCCAGACCTTCATATTCTTCTTCATCTTTGATGAAATGTCAAAAAATAATATGAATTTAAGTTAAATGAGTGAATTTTTGGCTGTAATCGTAATTTACGATTCATCCATATATTTTTTAATTTACATACAAAAATCAATATATAAAATAAAATAATACTTAAAACCCTTACTATAACTTATTTGTAATTAATAGATTTATATTATCCACACACACTTCGTGATGGAATTGCGTTTTAATATATTATTAGATTAAAACCAATATTTTTAGCTTTTCCACTTTATTTTTATTTGACCAGCGACCGGGTTTCGTCGTTACCGACATCATCAGACTGGTCTGATGTCCAGCGTTCGCTGGTCTGATGATGGTTTTAATCTAATAATATATTATTATTTTTTTTTTATAAGGCACTACTTAAATTCATTCAATTTAAATTCATTTTGTCATAAAAATGATACAAAATCATGATTTTCAACCCCCTACCTTGTTGTGTATATAAAATAGCATTTTGTCTACCCTCCCACCATTCTGATGTTGTCAGTAACGATGAAACCTGATCACTAGCCAGATAAAATAAGTGTTGAAAATACTATACATACAGTTGTTATTTTATTATAATTAAAGTATGTTTTTGTCGACATAAAATGTGTAAAAGGATAAGGATATCGATGTGCTTCGAGCCTTTCAAATTTCCCCAGAGAAATATCCTTTCAATCTTATACACTTTCATATTCACAATATATAGTGTAAATTGTAGTACAATGCCCAAAGATCTATAAATATGTATGTCCATAAAGTATAAATACAAAAAAAGAGACAAAATGAGTTAAGTACATAAATAATAATATGAGAATGAAATGTTTCGAGAACGTTTCAACTCCATCGATTGCAATTTCACTTCTTCCTCTCCTTTTGGCCTTACCTACACCTAATTGGTGAATAAAGTACCACTCCAAACGTTAAATAAATACAGAACAATGAGTATTTTACTTCAGATACCTGGATATAGTAGCAGAATGAGTTTTATGGAATCTGGATAGTAAGGTACTTCAGGAGAGAAAGGGGAAAAAAGCAGATAAAAATGTTCACAAAAACCAAGATCATCACTGGAAGAGAAGAGACTTAACAAAATAACTTGTAACCATTATGACGTTTCACCTCAGGGGCAGGCAGAGAGAACATAATGGCACACCCTTCTCTGTATGCAAAAAATCTTAGCCTCTTCCACATTCAAACATCTTCACACACGTATTTTGAAACTTGGAGATTTTTAACTTGTCGTTTTACCTTAATTTAAGAAACTGAAGATAATAGCACTTTATGGTAATTCGCAATTTTAACTATCAATTTTAACTTAAAAAATTAATAAAAAATACACATTCATTAATTTGCTAGATCTACACAAAATATTTTGTACTAATCTTTATGTTTCTATGGTTAACTATAATTGGTTTGTTTAATGTACATGTATATATTTTAATTGTTTTATTTTACATATAGCTCACTCCTTTAAAGAACGTCATAAATCAAAAATCGACAATTTTCAGTTGTGCATGTTTTCGGAATGCTCAGAAAATGTACTACATCCCACCAAAGGAGGCATATTTTGAATTTACCCACTACAGGGCAAAAAGTGTTGTTTTTGCATTTTGAAGAAAATGTATTGTTTAATTATTTTTTAAAAATATATTAAATAATTTTCAAATGGAGAAAAAACCTTCAGGTTTTACCTAAAATAATATGTTGCACAGTAAAAAGTTAAATAAGTGGCTTGATATTTATTTTAATACATTCTATTATATTTTTAAACTTTAATAACGTTCTCCTGAAAAATCAAGTATTTTGATTTATGACGTTCTTGAAAGGAGTGAGCGATATGTTGCTGTCGTTAAAAAATCAGAAACTCAAACTAATTGATCAATATTCTTAATGGAATTTGTCATCGTCTGTTTGATAGTGTGTCTATGGTAAGTCTAGGTATATTTGTAATATTATCTACAGTGTGCTGTATTGGAAAGTGGTCTCGCTCTGTTTAACCACTCAAAATAGGACAAACACTCGTGAAACTTAAATGGAAATAGGTACTCAGGAATTAAATTAATCGGATAAATAAACTGGAAGCTTGGTATCTGGGTCAAAAATTTCCATATCGGAAGCAGGCCGATCCATTAAAAGAGAAAAGAAGGTAGATTTAAATATATTTTATACGTTAATCAAAATATAACTTTGTTTTAAAATCACTATAAATATTTTATTATAACTTAATATTATATTCCTAAATTTTACTTTTTGGAATCTGAGCCCGCCATCCACCCGCAGCAGTTATAGAGTCCTGAGGGACTCTCTGTCAGCTGCGCATAGAGGAAAATCTTCAAAATATTTCTGAAGAAATAAATAATGCTCTATTCAATTAATGAGGGGGGAGGAGGATGTACGGACAGAGGCCGACACTTCGTCCCCACCCCTCGGGATCCCCTCAATCCTAAATTTTACTATACGAAAGCTTGATAAAGAAGCGGTTAGCTTCGAAACCGGTAGACATTATAATTAAGTTTTGGACATTATAATTTAGCTAACCGCTGAAGCTTGATGAAGAAGCGGTTAGTTTCGAAACCGGTAGACATTATAATTAAGTTAAAATGAAATATTTATAGTGATTTTAAAACAAATTTATATTTTAATTATAAGTAAAGAATCATTTCACAATCCCCTCAATAGTAATTTTTGTTCTCATCCTGGCCCTATACGTATTCAATTAGTGCATAAGGTATTACTCCAAAATATGTAACGACAGAGTAATGAGTCCAAGCAGAATAAGTTCAATGCATGAAGCAGGCCGATCCATTAAAATAAAAAAGAAGGTAGATTATGCTATCAGATTGATTTTACAAAACGAAAAATAGTTCATTTACAATGTATTGAGTTTATTATCCCACATATCGCTCACTCCTTTCAACAACGTCATATATAAAAAATCGTCAATTTTCAGTTGCGCATGTTTTCGGAATGCCCAGAAAATGTACTATATCCCAGCAAAAGCGGCATATTTTAAACATAATATTTACCCGCTACAGCACTTTGAAAAAAAAGGTGTTGTTTTTTTTTTAATAAACAAAATATTTTTCAAATGAAGAAAAACAGTCAGGTTTTACCTAAAAAGACCTGTTGCACAGTAAAAACTTCAATAAATGGCTTGATATTTATTTTTAATACATTTTTTTATATTTTTAAACTTTAAAAGCGATCTCCTGAAAAATCAAGTTTTTATATATATATATATATATATATATATATATATATATATATATATATATATATATATATATATATATATATATATATATATATATATATATATATATATATATTTATATATATAAATATATATATATATATATATATATATATATATATATATATATATATATATATATATATATATATATATATATATATATATATATATATATATATATATATATATATATATATATATATATATATATATATATATATATATATATATATATATATGACGTTGTTGAAAGGAGCGAGCGATATGGGATAGAGACCGGAGTAGAGCCAAATCTCTTCTTAGAACTTCAGAAATGAAGGCATTGAGGTGCATAACCGGAAACACGTTATGCGACCGAATAAGGAACACGGAAATTCGGAAAATGTATAGTGCGCAGGATATAGTCAGACGGGGAAGACAGCTAAGGTGATTCTGGAATGCCCATGTCAATAGAATGCAAGGAAAAAGACTCCCGAACTGCTCTTCAAGAGATCCCAGAGAGATAAAGACCACCCGGAAGACCTCCAAAAGCGTGAAAGCTGGTAGTCTACGTCAAGAGACGAATTACGGAACAGAAAGACAAAATTTGAGTATTGTAAGTGGTTGTCAATCATGGATAGAATGGTGAATATAAAAGTGATCACTTAAAACAGCTAATGACATGCCGTAAGCTCTGTATATAAGCACACTTTGATATTTCCATCCCAATTACTTATTCAGTGTATAAAATGATCACTTAAACATGCCAATGACATGGTGTAAGCTCTGTATATCCGCAGACATTCGTATTTCTATTTTAATTACTTATTCGGAGTAAAAATGATCACTTTAACCAGCTAGGACATGCTGTAAGCTCTGTTTATAGACTTTCATATTTCCGTCTCAATTACTTGTTCAGTATTTAAATTATCATTTAAACCAGCCAATAACATGTCATAAGCTCTGTATAAAAGCAGACTTCCATATTTTCATCTCATTTACTTATTTATCCATATTGAAAAATCATTAAAATATTGATATAGTAAATATTTCTCGTTTATAGATTTGTCATTCAATTTATAGAACTCCATTTTAATTTATGTGTATTTTGAATGTTAAAATCAAACACCGATTTTCAATACTACTAAATTGTATTTTATTGTTAAGAAATGCATAAAAATAATTTTTGTTACAATTTTTTCACCACGTTGCAACGCGTTGTGGCATTTTCAAACGAATGTCACAAATTTATTATTTTAATACATTATTTTTTAACAGTTAAATACAATTAAAAAAATCAATGTTTGATTTTAACATTTAATTTATAATTATTTCTTATGTGGAGCAAACCCAGCATATGTGAACAAAAATTTGAACACGTTCAAAATATTGCTAATAAAGTTTTCAGCTACCAAATAATGTAAATTAAGGGTTCGGCAACAGACCTGAATAATTCAAACACTACATTTTTAGTTAAAGACTTAATTTAGTTCAATTTCCAGCAGGCGGTATAACACAATGCGATAAAAAATATATCTTCTTTTAATTACACGGCGTGGTTCGTTAGTGTGTTCGCTACGTAGTTGGATAATGAATTCACGTGTTTCGGTAACTGAATCATTCCTCTGCCCCCTACCCTCTACGCCGGAAACGGAAATCATCGCGTTGATTAATAGCGGTCACTGAATGCATCGGTTATCTTGGTCCACTGCTTAGTATACCGGCCCAAAGTAAGGGACGTCCGCCTCCGTGAAATGTGGTTAGCGCGCTTGCTTCCGTTCACGAACTTGATTTGATTCGCTGGAGAGTGATTTATATATATATATATATATATATATATATATATATATATATATATATATATATATATATATATATATATATATATATATATATATATATATATATATATATATATATATATATATATATATATATGTATATCTATATATATATGTATATATACATATATTATGGTGGTTTTCTATAACATTAATCACGATATTTTCCTGAAAAATATGATTATCTGTTTACCTTGCTGGAGCCATTCGCAAATGAGTTTTGTCGAGTTAGCAAAACAAAGGCAATATTAAAATCAGACAAAGTAGGAAGAAAAATAAGACTTGTCATGATTTATGTTTAGTACGGAGGTGGAATTTATAACCGGGAAAAGTTTCAAAATACCTGGACTTTTGAGGATTCTCAGTTCCTACGTTGTGAAGCTAACATTACTTTGGTAACAAAATCACTCGAAGTTTTTCATTAAGTTATATATACATAGTTACTGGTACCTCGATGTATTCCTGGTAAGACGAGGTAGGGGGGTACGCAAATGCAAGAAATTTAAGCAGACAATGTATGGCCGAATGTTAATAGGTTTTGAGATACTGTATTTGGAAATTAGCGATTTTATGAAAAATACCAATTTTTAGGCAGAATAAAAAAAGGCTAATTGATTGCCATTAATTTTTTTTATTGGTAGGTGACCTAATAACAAAAGCTTAATAACCAATAAAGTACCAAAAAACAGTGATTACTATGACAAATAGTGTTTTTCATATTAAATGTATTTTTACGTTACTTGCAAAAAAAATCATACATAAAAAAAACACTTGGACATTAAACGTACAAATTACTCAAAAAACATCCTAGTTTCATAAGCTTTTCAAAAATGTATAAAAACCAATATGTTTATAAGAAAAGCATATTAAAAAATATATATATATATATATATATATATATATATATATATATATATATATATATATATATATATATATATATATATATATATATATATATATATATATATATATTTATTTATATACATGAAGAAGAATAAGTACTAAGGAAATATAGTTTTCCTGAATGCAATCATAACAGGTAAAGGTGTTCAGAGAGGGTTGAAGGAGGAGCCAAGTGTCAAAGTTCGACATTCCAGTTAAATGCAAAATGTCACATACCTCCCTCGGGATGTTGAGAAGTCTGGAGCCATCATTTATAGCCTCCAGCATTGGAAATTCTTCTGACGTTTGAAATGGGTTGTTTAATCCCCGAACTTATCACCGACAAATCTCGCGTCAGGAGATTTTAATTGAATTTTGACTGTTGTGAATTTTTATTTATTTATTTACATTATTTAAAAATTACGGGTACGTTTTTAAAAAAAAACTTTTCGATTCTACAGCTCGAAAACTATGAATATCTTTTTTTTTTTAAATTAAATATTAAACATTTTTTTCAATCGTAGAAATAAAAAATTAGGGTAGGTTTTCTTTAATAAATAAAACATCAACATTATTGACAATCATTTTTATTTTGGTATCAGTTTTTCAGCCAATTTCGACAAATAACTTGTCATTTTCATAAATGGATCCATTTATCGTCGTAGAAGACACGACAGCACTCGAAACCAATTAGAAAAACACATGGGAAGATCCTCACGCATTCGTAGAAGCCTGGGTATAACAGGCATCAATAGTAGGGCAGAGAAAAAGCAATTGATATGGTTTGTGCTCAAAGGACGCCGAGAACCTGATCATATTATGAACGATCCAATCGCCATGCATCTCTCTCGAAAGATATCTGGAAGAATACCAAAAAAATCGTGGATGCTACAGAAAGATAACATGAATCGAAAGCATGGCCTAGGTGACGTTGTCCATGATAGAAGGACCTATAACCCGAGGACGAGGAGAGCTGTTTCCCAACAGTCTAGAAAGACGATAACAATGTCAACTGGAGTGTCCTTCAGAGACAAAATAAATAATTCACGCATTCATGGAAGCCCGAGTGATCAATAGTGAGGCGGAGGACAGGCAATTGAGATAGTTTGGGCACAAAACACGCATAGAACCTGAACACAACCAGCCAATCGCCATGGATCTCCCTCAAAAGACATCTAAGAGAAGACCAAAAAAATCATGGATGCTACAGAAAGATAACATGATTCTAGGTGACGATTCATGAGCCAAGGTGACGTTGTTCGTAATAGAAGGACCTAAAATCTGAAGACAAGGGGATAGAGATGGAGTCAGGAAGGGGAAGATTGTCATTGTAATATATTCCATTTTTTACAACTTGAAAAATCATGAAAGGAGCCTTTTATACAAATGTATACAAACATGCGAGAATAATACCACACCGTAATGGACATAAATATAAATTATGTTATCTTCATCGTAAAAGATAAGGGACGAGAAATAAGATGCTCCCGAGAGAAGAAAACGATGTTTACCAAAACGAGTATGTATACATTTCAAGGGCAGACAAGACTAGGTAATGCGCAATTTCTATTCATTTGGAGACCCACAATCTGACTACGCTACGCAGAAACCATCCATCCCACAATTTGCAAACAAATTAATTTTTGCGAATGTGAAACGGGAGAGAAGAACGAAGACAGCTGAAAAAGACTTGGCACAACCGGATCAATCAGAATATAACATCTGGTGGTGTAAAAATTCTGCGTAATTGGGGGGCAAGTATGACTAGATGTATGGATATGAAGGAAGCTATTATGTTTATGCAGTTTATGCCAGGAAACAAGAGTGTGGCATTCCATCATCTCTACCTACTTCATGTTATCTGCTCTTGATATTCATATGATTAGAAACCTAACTTCTACCATTTAAGTAATGTTCTATTTTTTTTAAATAAAAAAAAACATTAAAATGCAATTATCTCCTTCCTTTTCTTAGTGTAGGCTTTGTGGCCTGTTTTTTTTAAAGAGGGATTAGCCTCCTGCGATGTCGATTCCCAGTTTTCAGTCAATCCATCTCTTTGGTGGTCTAAGGGGCCGTTAACCTTGGGGTTGGCCGTGCAGTGTGAAGTTGCGGAGTCTGAATGGTTCCATTCTCCTCACATGCGCATATCATTGTCTTCTTCTTTGCCTACCCCACCTAACGACATCTTCGATCTCGCATACTTCTCTTATTTTATTTATTTAAAACTTCATTTGCAGAAAATAAATAAGTACACTGGCGGGTTTTATTGCTTAAAAACAATATTTTCCAACCAACCAATCTTATCCTGGTGTAATTAACTCAGCTTGCCAATTTGTGGGTTGGGCGGTTTCTGCAAATCACAGTCCAATTTGCTCGTACCGGAGAAAGTGGCCGTAGGATTAAAAATAACTCAAAACATAATTTTATAGTATCAAAACTCACTTTGTATAAGGCTCGATTCGAGTTTGGTTGGGATACTTTTAAGGGATGGTAATTTGATGATAATTTGCATACAAAGTGGGGGTTATTTACAATACACCGCTGGGTATAGTTATACTAAGAATTAAAGCAAACAAAAAAATCTTAAGCGAATTTTCCCTTTTAAACTTTGCAAATTTGAAAGGAAAATTTAAAAATCAAGGCTACTGGTAACATATTTTTTCTCGAATGTAGTATGTAAATTTAATCGTATACTCTTAGAGATTAAAAATACCTTTTATGTAGTGTAATGGTAAGTATGTTAACAACCAAAATGAGGTGCAGGGTACGAATACTGACTGGGTAAAAATAAAGCATTTTTTCGTCAAATGATTCGGCAGTCGTTTTGTGGTAATATCTATCCATTTCAAATGTAACTTTTGCTTAATAACCACTTTATTTTTAAATTTCGCTATCTCTTATGATATTTTGGTCAACCAGGAACGTTGGGGTCAACCAATTTGGTCACCTCGTGTGTGTGTGTTATTAAAACGGGAAGCCAGAAAAGGATATTTAAAGAATTCTTACATACAGATCGTTTATTTATATAAGCTCTTACACTTCAATTACTATTAATATTAACTATTAATATTTAATCTATATTCTCATTAATGAAATTTTGAATTAAAATGTGAAGCTAGTTACACGTCCTTTAGAACCAAACGAAGCAGGCGAATCTCGGCCTCTTCTCTTCGGTTGGCCGCTTTTGTTGAATTCGTTCGGGAAATCTCCGTGGCGAAATCGTATTTTTCAGCGTTGCCAACTTGGCAGTGTAGCTACACGCCTACAATATGAAGAGGAGGAACGGATATTCCATCTTGATATAGGATACAAAAAATCAAATTTGTAGCCCCACCAAAACAAATATAGTCAAAAAATTTTTTTTGTTGGAATGTTTGTTTTGATATATTCACGTATGTATCTTAAAACAATTAAAAAGTTTAAAATATTTTTATATTTTTTTTTATTGATTTGGCGTTCAATTAGTAGAACTCCATTTTAATTTATGAATTAATTTTTAAATCAAACACAGATTTTTTGAGTCTACTAAGTTGTATTTTATTAAAAACACATAAAAATCAATATTGTGACAATTGTTTCGCCTAGTTATGGCATTTGTTTGAAAATGCTATAACTAGTCGAAACAATTGTCAAAATATTAATTTTTATGTGTTTTTAATAAAATACAACTTTGTAGACTCAAAAAATCTGTCTTTGATATAAAAATTAATTCATAAATTCTTATTACATATTATTTTATCTCCTGGATATTTGTTTTCAATATTGTAAATCGACTTTTATCCTCAGTTGGCTGAAAGAAATATCGTTTTATATTCAAGTTTTTTACTGACATTCCTTGGTGGAATTGCATTTTATATAATAAAATATACTATGAAGTTTTACAATAAATCATTAAAAAAAATAATATAGAAATAATGTAAGACGATTCCTTCTTCCATTATCCATAAAATCATTAAAAAATAAACTAAATATGAAAATTGATAGCATTTTAAGTAGGTATGTCCTAATACTGCATCACATATCTGAGTTTTCTCAACTTTCACTCTTTTTGGCATCTCAATATACATAAAGAATATGAAGGTCTGGGCATTTACAGGGGTTATGAGATGTCAAAAAAATGTTCATATAAATGATCAATTCTTGAATGGATAATGGAAGTGGGTAGATCTTAAATATATCGCATTATTAGGCCATGTCGTATTTAATTGTATGCCATAAACAATTTTCATTCATATAGTTTTATAAATGAATGTTGTAAAATGTGAAAAATTTAGAAAATGTGAAAAAAGTTAGAATGACGTGTATGGTAAAATAATTCAAAATTAAAAATCCATTATAAAATTATTAAAAAAGAATTGTAAAAAATTATACATTTTGTAAATTAAACTAAGTATAATGGATTCTAAAATAAATTTATGGTAGCAAGCACGATGATAAACTGAAGTTCTCCCACATTAATATAAAATTCCTTACTAAAAGCTTTCGATTTTTTTTGTTGCTCTTCAAAGAATTTATCTACGTTTATAAGAGCATAATTTTCACCTAACAGTACTTAACTTTTTCGTGTCTTTAAATACAATTTGCGATGCTTTATTCTCTTTACGTGACGATACTAAGCTGTATAGAACCATTAGCATATCAAAAACGGTTTATCATCTCAAACTGCCATAGACAGCCATTTACGCCATAAACATCATGTAGTTTATGGCATTTTTCACCGAAATTTGTCACAACTATTTCTTAAGCACGCGCGACAGATGAATCATGGATGAACGGGTTTCCTATACATACGCTGTTAAACGTAATACTCATAAATATATTAATAAAAAAAAAAAAAACACTTATATTAGACTAGTTTTTGAGTTTATTAATGTAAGAACAACAGACGTTCTCATCAACAGGTGAAAATACATACTGTTTATATTGGTTTGTATTTTAACTAGTTGATGACAACATCTATAGTTCTCGAAACCAGTCGTGTTCACATTAACAAGTTCAAAAAATTAGTTCTACAAGATTAATACTTAATCACTTATTTTTAATTTAAAATAACTTAAATTATAATTCTTTATTACTTTACCTCATAAAATCAATTTTAAACTCATTTAAAAATGACTTTGTGTCGCGAACTCCCTCCTTACATATGACCAGTACGCTCTATAAGAGAGGTAACTCGATATTTAAAAAAAAAACTGTTAAATGTATGAATGAATGTATCATGATGTATTAAGAAAATGATGTATAAACTTAATTAATACATATTTCGTAGTCGTACAGGAGAAAGTGACCAACTAACAAAACGTAAAATATTCAGGAGGGCTATTGAAGTCACTGTTGCTTAGCAAGAAAATAAACATCAATTCAGTTAGTCATTTTTAACAAGTCAAAATACTATACTTCCAAGTTAAAAATCGCTTTGGGATTTTTTCAGGGCAATATTAAGCTAGTAAGATATCAAATAGTCAATAATCACGTTTTTGTAAAAAAAAAATGCACTTGGTCACTTTCTCCTATTTGACAACGACATGCATATATATGGTATTTTAATAAAATGCCTTTGTTATTAGTAAATTATACCCACTCATAGAGATTTCAATGTCCTGATATCGAGGAATTGATGATTTCAAGTCAGTTTTCGCCATGATATACTCATTTAGAGTCCGACATTTTCATATTCGCCATTCCACATTTCATAAGCCCATAGTCGAGCCATAGTAAAACGCTCCCTAATCCCCGGCCTAGCGAGGCTTACACCCAACCACGGCTGGCACATTCGATAAGAGAATTAAAAATATTTCCGAATGCATTTTTTAATCCTACTGGCGAAAAATGTGGTGTAACATATTCTGTCAACGGTGCACATAATTAAAAATTAGAAAAAAATACCACAAAATAACTAGAATCCAGTTTACAAATCATATGAACAACATCTATGGATAAAATCATCAAATATATATGTGTGTGTGTGTGTGTGTTTGAAATAAAGTAAAATAAAAACATATCTGGGCTCAAAAAATTCAACAGCCTTGCAGGAAAAATCATAAAGATGAACGATATGAAAATAATTTCATTCATCGATTCGGAAGTTATTGTACTTTATGGTAATATTTCTATTTTAAATTAAAATTTTACTTCGCAAATACCACTATTTCAATAAAAATAAATAGTGGTATTTCTTTAATTTATTTTTTTAACTTTTTTCAAGCCTTCACTCGTTTACAAACAATGGTATTTACCAAGTAAAACTTAAATTAAATATACTTATAAATTGTCATTAAAAAAATTACATTTTTTTTCAGTAAAACGTTAAAAAACATGGAATCTAAAATGTAAAACAGTCCTCAGTGCATTAAACTTGAGATTTATCATGATTTTTTTCATATCTTATTTTAATTCCCTTTCCTCCAAGCATAAGAGCTAGTCTGTTTGGAAGATATATTACATATTTCAAAACGCCAAAGTTCTTTGAAGCTTAAGTACGCTTTATCTATCCATTGTTATAGAGAATCCTGTCTGGAATTACAGTTACTAGATAAGGCATTGACTATATATATATATATATATATATATATATATATATATATATATATATATATATATATATATATATATATATATATATATATACATATATATTTATATATATATATATACATATATATATATATATATATATATATATATATATATATATATATATATATATATATATATATATAAATATATATATATATATACATATATATTTAGATATATATATATATATATGTATATATATATATATAAATATATATATATATATATATATATATATATATATATATATATATATATATATATATATATATATATATATATATATATATATATAACACACTCATGAGTCAGTGTTTGATAATTGTCATAATAAGACAAAACGCGTCACAAATTATCATATACATATTTGTAAATAAAAGTAGAATTCAATCCAATAACCGTGCTTTATTTTGGATACATTACCCAAAAATTCAAAGTGGAACTCTACCAACTGTCTGCAGTTACAATAATTCAAAATATTAATTAATTATTTATAAAATATATTTCAACACGACAATGAAACAAAAGCGGACGATTTCAAACATTTGCTTATTTAGAATAACACGTTATTCACTATGATAACAAACATTTTCCGCCGAGTTCGCGTTTTGTTAATATCACAAATACGACCCTATAGATTTATTGCGTAAGGGCGGTTATTGTGTGGGTGAATATTAATTTAATTGTTTGGTACGCACATTTCCTTGTTTGCAATAACAATCAGTTTAATAACGTACTCCATTAACCCTGTTCAACCGAGATCAATAAATTACTGAATTCATTATTTTATTTATTACATATATAGTTCATTTATTTTGTTGTTGACATCTCAACATGGATTAAGAATAAAATGATATTCTGGGTATTCAAAAACTTATGACCTGTCAAAGGTTGGTTAAGTGACAATTTGAAATATAGAAAAATATAAAAAGAAAATATCATTTTAATTTTTTTCTAGCGTTTCTCATGTGTGTGATTATAATCCAGGATTCAGACCTCACACACTAATAACAGAGTTTCTACTCAGTAAAAAAACTTTTTTTTAATCTCACCAATAGATGTCTCTAGTGAAGTTGTAGAGATTCAAGAACAATGTTTTTAAAATTGGTTCATATATATATAGAACTTCCAAGAATTTGAGTAGTGTGGTTGTCAATAATGGGTAGAATTGGTGAATGTTACGCGTGTGTAAAGTGATCACTTAAACGGCCTATGACGGTCGTCAGCCCTGTAAATACCCAGACTTCCATATTCTTCTTCATCTTTGATGAGATGTCAAAAAATATTTTGAAAAAAACTCCTAAAATTGGAGTATTTGGACACACTCAAAATGTTGTAATATTAAGTAAATATAAGAGTGAAAAAACTTTTATATTTGTTTCGACCCGGGAATCGATCCAGAGACCTCCAGCATGGTAGCCATATGAGCTAATCATTACACTATGGAGCCGCCTCCGTAGAATCAACGATGTTATTATGATATTATATCGTTAGAATTGTAAAAATACATAAAAAAATATTCTATACATTTATCCTATCCAACGCAATCCAAATTTTTTATTAAAAACAAAAATAATATAATAAATGTACCTAGTGTCCGCCTCCGTAGTGTAATGGTCAGCACGCTCGGCTACCGTTCTGGAGGTCCTGGGTTCGATTTCTAGGGGGGGTAAAATAAATATAAGTGATTTTGTTCACTGTAATACGTATTTAATATTACCCTGGACTTGTACCTGAAGCGGGGTGCTGATCACCTTTCCTTCACGTGTAAACGATCCAGATAACACTGCGTTTATATGAAGCAGTGCCCTATGCACCATTTGGGTGCGGATAAGGGTTTTATTATATGTTTATATATGTACCTAAATCCATCGTATTTAGGAAAAAAACTGCTTGCTTTAGGATTTCGACTTCGATATTTAGTAAACTTCAAGGTAATAATGTTATTTTTTTAGAAACAATCTTGAAATATATGTACTTAAATAAGAATATGTATGGTTTCCAAATATCCACCCAAATTCAAAAATATCAAACTAATGGGAATATTTATAATACCCTTTATTTACAGGATTCGTAACGTACTTTTTGTCCTTGCTATGTCAACTTTGGTCAATTCCGAATGTCGCTCTACTTTTTTGGCAAAAAGAAAAAAGGAAAAAATATACACAATGTTTTCATGTGATTTCGGTAGTACCTACCCATACATAAGGGATGATTGATGGTTGTATTCCTGAAGAAAAAAGGAGGCGTTTTTTAACTGATGAAATTTGATTCAAGATATTCTGAAAAAACTTTAAAAAAATACATGATATATTATTTAAAATACATTTAAGTATGAAGGGTATTATAACGATATTTGTTTTAACGTTTTCGTAGTGTAATGGTCCGTGCGTTAGGTTACCGTGCTGTAGGCTCCAGGGTCGATTTCTTTACGTTCTATTATTATAATGTTGTATTTATTTTTTCCTTTCAATTTTTTTTTTAAATTTTAAATTCACAATATTACTTTTTCTTAAAACCTAATGTTACACATGTTTTGATGCATTCCACATAATTTTCAAAACACCGTTATTGATGCGGAATGCATCGAAATACGTTTCAAAGTAGATTTTAAGAAAAAGAGGTATTTACCAAATAAAATTTTAATTTAAAATAAATAGATTTAGGTACCACAAATTAACTGCCGAGTTTATATTTGAAATAAATAAAAGTTTTATAAATATTGGTGTGTTGAGATGGTTTCGGTATGTAAATCGAATGAGTGATAAAAAGACATCTAAACAAATTTCTTAGGTTTGTGGTTGGCAATAGAAGCAAAGGAAGACCGAAGAAAACTTGGCATTATCAAGTTTTTGAAATATTTGAAAGGTCAGGAGTCGAAATAATCGGCAATTATGTATGAGGAGATGTATGAACGTGCAAGAGGCGAAGATTGCGTGCAAAGACAGATTTGTGTGGCGTTCTATTCTCTAAGAGTGGAATTTACAGACGTCGTAAGTAAACGGTGTTTGAAAGAGATGCGGAAAGCATCAAAACACGTGTCACAATACATTTTTAGAAATAATGGTAGTAACCAAGAAAAACTTAAATTAAAAATAAATTAATTTACACTACGCAGTTAAACAGTCCCAGTTCTAGTTTTTTTATTTAAGTTTTGCTTCTGCATTATAGAGATTTGCATCCCCGCCATGTTAATAGTATCGCCATCAGATTTGAAGTTGAGAAAATTTAAGGTATTTTCCACCCTTACCATAATTATTCAGGTCTAGGGGGTTAATAGCCGCGCCAACTGTTTGCATAAGTAATTAAAGACTATTGACCCAGAATCACTTTTCATTACAACCCTTGGCCATATAATCGTTTACACCTCTGTGGAATTATGGATTATTCATACAATTGAATGAAGCAATTATTTTAGTATGGAAAATTATCGTTGTATATATGTATGGTTGAAATGTTAGCAATCTATTTTTACCAAAGTGTAAGGAATTAGCACAATTTGCAACATTTTTAGTGTTTACAAATCTGGATTATTCCCAACTAGGAGTTATTTTTGATAACAAAAATTGACATCTCAGCATAGATTAATACGAATATGGAAGAGAAATGAAAAAGTTTCTGCTCAATAAAAAGCTTCTCTCATCTCATCATAGATGTCTCTAGTGAAATTCTAGTGAACTCAAACAATATGTTTCAATTTAAATCAATATATCTAGAAGTTCCAAGAATTTTTGTAGTGTGGTTGTCAATCATGGGTAGAGTTGGTGAATGTTACACGTGTATAAAGTGATCACTTATAACAGGCTTTGACGGTCGTAAGCCTTGTAAATAACCCAGATTTCCATATTCTTCTTCATCTTTGTAAAGATGTCCAAAATGTAAAAATAACCCCTATGTGGAGAAAACCCAAATTTGTGAACAAGTATTTGGATACACTCAAAATGCTGTGAACAGATCTATTGAACGATGGAAAACGGTCAAAATTGCGATAATTTGACGACAGTTCAACATACCATAGTCTGATTTAATAAAAGTAATTAAAAAAAAATCGTGCTCCATATAAAGCTCCTTATTCTTATTTTAATAGATTTTATTATTATTTCTTTGTTATTTGATTTTACAAAATATTACAATGTAATTAATTTACTACACATTTTTACTTATAACATATCTTATACTATCAATAGTTACGCTGTGCCTCTCCGAAAAGAGACTGAGCTCTTGTGCTTGGAGAGGGACTTACATTAAATGTTAATTGTTCAATCTTAAATAATTATACTAAAGTTTTTTCTTCGTTTTATATTTCTAACATATTTTTTTTCTCAATTAACATGTAGCTCACTCCATTCAACAACGTCATAAATCAAAAAACTTGATTTTTCAGGAGATCGTATTTAAAATTTAAAAATATAATACAATGTTTTAAAAATAAATATCAAGCCACTTACTGAACTTTTTACTGTGCTACAGATCTTTTTAAGTAAAACCTGAATGATTTTTCTCCATTTGAAAAATATTTTGTATATTTAAAATAATTAAACAATAATAATAAAAAAAATATTTAGTACATTTAAAATAATTAAACAATAATAATTAAAAATATTTAGTACATTTAAAAAAATAATAAAAACAATACCTTTACTTCAAAATGCAAAAACAACTTTCTGCCCTGTAGGGGGCAAACATTAAGTTCAAAATATGCCGCTTTTGCTGGGATATAGTACATTTTCTGGGCATTCCGAAAACGTGCACAACTGAAAATTGGCGATTTTTGATATATGACGTTGTTGGAAGGAGTGAACGATGTACAATAGGTTTTTTCTAATTTTTTTTAGAGGTTATTGAAATATGTATTTGTTTCCCATGACAGCATTGTTAATTGAATGCACGTTTTTTCACTCAACTGAAATTTTCATACTGCATAAAGAGGAAACAATTAGTTTTCCCAACAGATTTCCATATTATGTAAAACTCGGCATGCACTTGTGATTCCATCCACTTAGCGGAGTGCATCACACCCTTCCGCGTCCCAACCTGCCAGGGTGGGGGTTGAACACGAGCGGAGGGATGATCGGATGGCACGTTTTAATGAGAGGTCGAGATGAAAAGGCAAACCCTTTAACTATGTATGCGACACTCCAATCTGAAAGACTTTCACGCGAAACGTTTATTTTTTTTAAAGTTTTCGTAAAACGTGGTATTTCTAAAATATGACGTGTATTTTGTGTAAATTAGAATTGTTTTTCAGGATATTACTCATTTTTTATTTATTTTTTAAGCCAGCTTTACACTTAATTTAATAATAAAATAATAAAACCCTTATCCGCACCCCAATGGTGCAAAAAGCACTGTGTCATATAAACGCAGTGTTATCTTGATCGATTACACATGAAGGAAAGGTGATCAACCCTCCGCTTTAGGTCCATGGTAATATTGAATAAATATTACAGTGAAAAAATCACTTATATTTATTTTACCCCCCTTGGGAATCGAACCCGAGACCTCCAGAACGGTAACCGAGCGTGCTGACCATTACACTACGGAGGCGGAGGCTTAATTTACATCATGTACATATTAACACCTTCTTGCAGTATACAAAACATTGCTTTTTAATTTTTTTCAGGTATTTTTATTATTTTATTTATTGTTTCGTCATTCACTTTGTGGTAAGACATGATAACATTGTAAAAGAAAAACACGTGTTTTTTTACCTTGAGTGGTATTAAACAAGTCTTTTTCTTTTACAATTACTTTTTATTCTTCATACATTCAGGTATCCCATTATACATTTTCAAACCCTTTTACATTACACAATCTTACGAATTTGATTTTTTTTTATACAGCGTCTCCCAACAATGTTGGGAGGCGCTTTTATAAATCGGCAGTTACTTTGTGGTAAAAATGTCATCTTTGGATACAAAATTTATTATACATTTGGTAAAAATTCATTACAAAACAATACTGTCACATGTGTTTCGATAAGTCATGTTTTATAATGATGTTGACTGCATCGAAAAACTTGTCACAATAAAGTTTAATATGAAATTAGGAATATTTACCAAGTAACAGTAAAATTTGAAAACGTAATGTGTTAAAATCATTTATTATTTACAAGTGTATTTAATAAATAATACTATCAATAAATATTTTATTTATTGTTTCGGCATTAACTTTGTGGTAAGACATGTTACACTGATTAAAGAAAACACTTGCTTTTTGGTATGGTATGTATAATAACTTATTATACAGACCTGAATGATGGAAGTTTAACTTCTGAAACATGTAGTCTATAATAAAACTCAAGTGGTAAAAAACAAGTGTTTCTTTAATCATTGTTACTATCAATAAACATGAAAAAGTAGTACGTTGTATTATTTTTCAATAAAATTCATTGGTTCATAGCTAGCACGTTGTATTTTTGATAAATCTTCATCTTTTCTATTCAATCTATGTGCTCTGTACGTATTTTTGTATAAAATTCTATTACACATAGATTCTACTACCAACGCGTGCTGATAGAACGGAATTATATTCTACAATAAATGCAGTCGACAGACTTCTCCCTTATTCAAAGTCCTGTTGCTTAATTACACCCAACTCGCTAAAACCACTGATTATTTAAAAAAGTGGACAGATTTAGTGTTTATTTACGCATGCACAAAAGTCTGAACGAAAGTCTTTAAAGAAACAATTTTGGTAGAAAGTTATGCATGAAATATTTGAAGAAATCTTTGATTACGGTAGAAAATGTACATTATTTTTTCGTATTTGGGATTTGATGTGCGTGTTCACAATTGACGTTTGCGCGTGTTCACAATTGTTTTCAAAAATTCATGTACAAAAAAAAACGAAAAGATTCCGTATATAAAAAATTAATTGATTGGTCTCAACTGCTACATCCTCATCCAATTAAAACAATAAAAATGTTTTACTTGGTAAATACCACTATTTTTAGAAATACCAGATATGTATAGGATTCTTCTCTCCTCTGTCTACCTCTGCTTTTATTTCTTACTACTGACCTGTACAAGAACACATTTAAAATGGCCAAAAAAGATTTTTTTGTATTGTATCTATTTCACATCTTGAAAATCAGGGGACCCTTGAACGGAAACGGAAGGACTTTGAATACAATGGAATCATCTCATTTACATAATGTTACTGAAATGCAACGCCAGCTGAATGCAATGAAGATAACAACAGCGAAGAATGTTGAGTGCATCCTCCATAATTTAAAAAAAAGAGGGTAGGAGAGAATATAGATTAAGGTAATATTCCCAGCACAATGCAGGCATGAAAGCATTCATCTAGCTTAAATGCATACGGTATTTAAATGGGTACACAGCTTTTCATATTTTGCAGTTACTGAAATTCAACGATAAACTCACACTGATGCTTTTATTGCACGATTTTTTTCAGGAAAAATGAAGAGTCTAAACGTTGAATTGCAAATACACATTAATCAAATTATAATGTAAGAAAATTGTGTATGCAATCCAACACGACATGGTCGAATGATGCTGAATGGCTGAATGATCTATTTCAGATCTGTCCACTTTCATTACATACTTATGAATAACACTTTTAAAGATAAATGTATAAATTATTCAGTATTTAGAGATGATATTAATAAAAAAATATTGGTCAGAATCATACATATAGCTAACTCCGTTCAACAACGTCATTTATAAAAAAAACTTGATTTTTCAGGAGATCGTTTTTAAAGTTTAAAAAATAATAAAATGTATTAAAAATAAATATCGAGCCACTTATTGAACTTTTTACTGCGCAACAGATTTTTTAGGTAAAACCTGAATGTTTTTTCTCCAAATGAAAAATAATTAAAAATTAAAATTAAAAAAACAATTGAACAATACCTTTTCTTCAAAATGTAAAAACAACATTTTCTGCCCTGTAGCGGGTAAATATTAAGTTTTCATTTTCTGGGTATTCCGAAAACATGCACAACTAAAAAATTGACGATTTTTGATTTATGACGTTGTTGAAAGGAGTGAGTGAAATGTACATTTAAAATTAAACAAAGGATCTCTTCTCAAAAAAGTTTACTCAAATCAACCATAAATACCGCCGCGAATTCACACGTGAGGCGACACGTGGATTATAAGATATACGAATGATACTTCATCACCTAACATATGTTGTGATGTCAAAATATAAAAAAAATAACTCCTAAGAGAAACCCTGATTTGTGAACAAGGATTTGGGCTCACCAAAAATTGTATAAACTTTATATAAAGTATCATATACATCGAGTCAATACAAATTTTATCTGAAAACTTGTTTCGAGGCGAATTAAAGACGATACATTTGGACGAAGTCCTGGACATTTCAACTGCACTCTTGTAACGGTTTTTCGGGGTTCATAACAGTCAACTGTGGCGGGTTTTCAGCCACGTGATTTTCGCGGGAAACACTCCAACTCGGCCGCCATTTTGTCGAGTTTTACAAAAAGCATTTCTCAACGTCGCAATATGCGGAGAACTTTAATTGACCATGGCGGGAACTAATAAAAACTTTGTCCTCGGTTGCCGTAAAAAGGTTTGGGGGAGATGTATTATATTATTCGCGCAGGTCGGCGCCTAGAATTGAAGATGGCAGAAGCATATTGGACATTTTGAGGCAAAAAGATTTAGTATTATTTCTTGACATGCCATCAAAGATGAAGAAAAATATGGAAGTTTGGGCATTTACGGGGCTGACGACCGTCATAGGCTGGTTTAAGTGATCGCTTTACACACGTATACTATTCACCAATTCTACCCATTATTCACAACCACACTACTCAAATTGTTGGAAGTTCTAACAAATTTCGAAACTTTGTTCTTGAATCATTAGAACTTCACTAGAGTCATCTATTGGTGAGATGAAAAGTAGCTTTTTGTTAAGCAGAAACTCTTTTATCTTCATCTTTGATGAGATGTCAAAAAATAATATGAAAATAACTCCTGTAATTGGAGTTAATCCAGATTTTGTGAACAAGTATTTGGACACACTCAAAATGTTGTATAAAGATGTAAAGCTGTTGTTAAAAATTAAATACTTTATTATTTAATATTTCTTTATTTTACATATTTATCTGCTAATAAAGCAATGCTTTCAAAATGCTAAATATTTCACCTTTAAAAACAAATTGTTTTAAAAGGATATAAGTGAATCCTCGAGTAACCTGATACTTCTCTGTGAATATTTTCAAAGACAAAGTGGTGTTGCGTTCTATTATCTTTGCCTACCCCTACGGGGAAGCGGTGCGATTGTGAATTAGTTATTGTATATGAATGCGAGAAAATTATCTAAAAAAATAATAAAAGTCTGGAAATTTATAGGACTTACGACCATTCTCTCTGCCTATCCCTGCCGTGAAGCGCCGTAATGGTCAATCAGTTATAGTGGACATTACAAAACGACAGTATAAATTCAAGTTTTACTAAAATTAAATAAAAATATCAATTTAACTTTTCATTGATTGATTTGACAGCCTTTGTGTTAATATGAATCCATTTTTAATATGATTACTTGGTAAATACCACTATTTCTATTGTGTAAAGTGGTATTTACCAAGTTAAATTAAAAACCAATTTAATATTTACCGAAACCATGTGTTGGTCGGGGTTTGGAATGAGATCCAGTTGAAATATTACCATTATTATCGTTCTAATTATCAAAGGTAGGTACTTGAAACCAATTTAAGCTAAGAGCATTTTAAATCATGAATTGGTAGGTACCTATTGCTTGATTCAGAGCACCCTTTAAAGAAACACGTGTATCCAGGGCATCGATTACAAACGGATTTAAATAGGTTAACTAAGAAGTGTGATAAAAAAAATAAAAATAAAAAATAAAAATAAATTGTTTTCAAGCGTTTCTCAAGTATGTGAATATAATCCAGGATTCGGACCTCAGATACAAATGGAAAAAATCTCTGCTTAATAAAGCTTTCCTCATTCCAACATAGATGGCTATTGTGAACTCGCAACTGTATTACGAGTTTGATCATATATCTAGAAGTTAAAAAAATTTCAGCAGTGTGGTTGTCAATCATGGGTAGAATTAGTGAATGTTACACGAGTGTAAAGCGATCACTTAAACAAGCCTGTGACTATCGGAAGCCTTGTAAATGCCCAAACTTCCGCATTCTTCTTTATCTATGTTAAAATGTTAAAAAAAGTATAGATATATATTTAAATATTTTTATAAATATACATATTTTTTTCTATACAATTTATCTTTAAAAACACTGACGTAAATAAGTAAAAATCTATTATTTATAATATTCCTTGTGTTTATAAACAAGGTATAAACACTATAAGAAGTTTTAAAAAATATTAATTGATTCGGCAGTCACTTTACGTAATATCTATCAATTTTTAATTTAATTTAAATTTTACTTGATACGGTGTTTAAAAATGATGCAGAATGCACCGAAACACGTATAACAAAAGATTTTTAGAAATAGTGGTATTTACCAAGTAAGACTTTATTTAAATTAATAAAATAGATTTTGGAATTACCATATACAAAGGAAACTCTAGTCCAGTAAATAAGATTGTCGTATTTATTACATGAATTCGAGAATATGTTGTCGAGGACAAATTGCTTTTCTCTTTTCTGAATGTGCATGTCACCCTTCTCTCATTGCGACAAAACACTTTGCATTCCTCTTCATAACACGTCATCCTTTGGTAATTCCTTTTCAGTGCAAGCTGCTAAACTTTGGAATGATCTATCCCTGAAAGGTGTCCCCCTTTATTAACTTTTCAGGAAACGTCTGAAACATTACTACCTTTCCATTTATTCTAAATCACCTCATAAACACTCGTCTTTGTTCCTACCTATCTATCTACCTATAACTTCACTGCTGTTCCCAATTTCATTCGCCTTCTCGTCAGTGTGCAATTCAGTTTATTTGATTTCTTTATCATCGTTCAAATTCAAACTATCATATTTTATAATTAAAATGTAAATTTGTTTTGAAATCACTATAAATATTTTATTATAACTTAATTATATCTTGTCCGCCTCCGTAGTGTAATGGTCAGCACGCTCGGCTGCCGTTCTGGAGGTCCCGGGTTCGATTCCCAAGGGGGGTAAAATAAATATAAGTGATTTTTTCACTGTCATATTTATTCAATATTACCCTGGACTGGTACCTGAAGCGGAGGGCTGATCACCTTTGTACATATATGACCTTAAATTATTATAATAATTGCATTTTTTTTAAAATATGTTTAAAATTGTGATTTAAATAAATATATACAATTTATGTATATAAAAAACTTTATCTATTGTTTTCTTCAAGTATCAGGCCTTATTCTTGAGTTGTGTTTTAAAAAAATGAAGGACCTTAAGTGTATAATTTACTCTTAGGGAAACTCACAGAAAAGTGAAAAATACTTTATGACAGCAAAAAACATGTCATTTACAGAATCCAGTATTGTTATAATTAAACTACTCCAAATTATCCATTCAACTCTGTCCTATTATTTTCAATCGATACTGTATTGAATAAGTATATAATATTCTCAATATTATTAATATTTAAAGCATTTACTTTGTGGTTAGTCATTTTTACTTATTTATTTTTTTACAAAAATGTTAATAAAATTAGTATATAACCACTCACCGAGATTAGTACGTCTACCGGTTTCGAGACGTACCCGTCTCTTCGTCAGGACAATCACTAACACAGCATGCAAACAATACTACCCTTCACCACCATAGCACCATTTACACACTCAAAACTACACAAAATGTCTAACACATGCGATTTTTGGTCGACCCGAAGACCAACATGCACTATAGTTTTCAATACAGACATGCGTTACGAGCCGAGGTTAAACGAGCATGTTGCACGTTTAACCTCGCATGTGTTAGACATTTTGTGTAGTTTTGAGTGTGTAAATGGTGCTATGGTGGTGAAGAGTAGTATTGTATGCATGCTGTGTAAGTGATTGTCCTGACGAAGAGATGGGTACGTCTCGAAACCGGTAGACGTAAAAATCTCGGTGAGTGGTTATATACTAATTTTATTAACATTTTTGTAAAAAAATAAATAAGAATAAATATATGATTCTATTCTACAAAAAAAAGATATATTGGTATGGCGTTCTATTATATCTGCCTACCTCTGCGAAAAAACGGCGTGATAGTTAGTTTTTTAGTTATAATTTCATTTTTTTAAAGAAAAGAGTGAAACTTGTTTGCATGTTAAATAAAACCTGAGGAACGTTTCCGTGTAATCCTTCGAGTCTGAAACAAGTCCTCTGGTTTATTTATTTTTCTGTTGGTGGTAATATATTTTAATTAAGTCTCCGTTCCGGGGGAGGGGGCGCGCTGTCGCGAGGCGCACCTGGCGCGCGGCCTTGGCGCCCCCATCTTCCCGTAGCGCCAACAGCGCCCCAGTCTTGTAGAATTAGCGTAGACTGACTCATATCGCCGGGGTCCGATTCTCGAGTAAAGCTCACAGAAGTTTGATCAAGTTATTTTAATATTCATTTTAGAGAGAAAAAAGACAAGTATGTGGAAAAACGTTGTATGATACAAGTTCGAATAGTGATATAAGGAAAGAATTCAAGACTGAGAATAAGTTTTATCTATTTTTGTATATTAAAAGCATTGTTAATTTTGTGGTATGGTAATATAACACTCTCTTTATCATTCATCCTTCACATTGTGTAATACCACTTTAATATACAACTAATTCGTGACTACCGATTTTGGAACAATCATTCCATCATCAGGTCATTAAAATAAAATTATTATGGTTCGACATTTGTACAAAATAAAATTTAGAATTTTTTTCCAAAATTTTATTTTTGTATAAATATAAAACCGTAATAATTTTACTTAAATGACCTGATGATGGAATGATTATTCCGAAACCGGTAGTCACGAATCAATGTTTATAAAAATGGTTTTACACAAAGTGAACGATGAATGATAAGGAGAGTGTTAAGTATTATCTCATTAATTGAGTCGGCAGTTACTTTGTGGTAATATTTATCTTTATATGCTTTACTTGGTAAATACCACAATTTCTCTAAATCTATTGCGACACGTGTTTCGATGCATTATGTATAATTTTCAAACACCGTATGAGAAGCTAAGTCTAAATTTAAAGTTGTTTCCTCGGGACGTTGAAGGATGAAGAGGGGTAGGAACTGTTTTTCTTCCAGTGGAAACATAGACAATATGTAAAGACAAGGAAATAGTGGTATTTACCACTGTTTCCTTGTCTTTACATATTGTAAAGGAAGACAGAATGGATTTTTTACTTGAAAGCGGCCGGGTCAGGAGTCGTTATAATCGTCGGATATATATGAGGAGATGCATGAATGTAGAAGAGGCGAAGAATGTTTGCGAAGACAGAGTGGTGTGGCGTTCGATTCTCTCTGCCTACCCCTGCGGGTAAGCGGCGTGATGGTTAGTTAGTTAGTTAGTTTTATCGACAAAATTAAGAAAGGTGTGTTGAGATGATTTGATTTTTTTTTCAAAAAGATTCAGAAGTTTTTGCGACAAATAAGTAAATAAGTATTATTCTCAATATTATTAACATTTAAAGCATTTACTTTGTGGTTAGCCATTTTTACTTATTTATTTTTTTACAAAAATGTTAATAAAATTAGTATATAACCTCTCACCGAGATTTTTTGAAACCGGTAGACGTAAAAATCTCGGTGAGTGGTAATATACTAATTTTATTAACATTTTTGTAAAAAAATAAATAAGTAATCAAATTTTGTAAGAATTTTTTTTTAAACAAATTATTTTTTTTAGAATATCAATTAGAAATAAGCAAATATAACTCTCATGATAAGGGGATATAATTTTTTTTGTACGGGTTTTAATCAAATTCAAGTATTTTTTTTACTTATTTAATTGAAATTTATAGTTTTATAGACGTTGCCATCTCGTCGCATGGAAATGCCCTAACAGAGTGAAAATAAGAGTTAGAGAAAGTAATTTCTCATAAGAACAGTTGTTTTGAAAAAGACTTAAAACAGTGTGTTACATAAGATTATTAACAATCCCGTGAAACTATCTATTCTATACATAAATTGTATCCCAGTGCTACCAAGCGTAGAATTGATACACAATGTTTTATTTTCTCGAGGAGATTACTTTCAATACAATGCTCCATCCCCGCCTTATCTCTCTCCCCAAGGGTTGGTTTAGTGCTAAGACATCCAAAGGTCCACAAAGTACATCCATTTAAGTTCACTTACGTCCATAAATTTAATACGTGCAAGCTATACGGCATATGGAAATACGTGATTATGATTCTAGGCCAAGGCAACTAGGCCCCTCTCAAAGTGTGGATGTGAATTTCTACTGAAACGATATACACATATATATATATATATATATATATATATATATATATATATATATATATATATATATATATATATATATATATATATATATATATATATATGTATATATATATATATATATATATATATATATATATACACACACATATATATATATATATATATATATATATATATATATATATATATATATATATATATATATATAAAAATATATATTTATATATATATTATAGGTCTTCCACCTCCCAGGAGCGGACCGGAGAGTGACAGGACATAGTTGTAAATAAAGAGGAAGAAGAAGAAGAAGAAATAAAAAATAGTTATTTAAAAAGGCATGTAATATGATTTTCTTTTCCTACTTTGATTTCAAGTTTATTAAAGATATCACCTTAGGTGAAAAAAGTTTCATGGGTAGTAGTAGTGGAAGCTTCTCGTCTAAATTAAAAAAGTTCTTGCAGCCGCGGGGCGCTGAAACGGGTGGAAGGTGTTGAGACAACACCCTTGATTTTCTGTGCCAACTTATTTAATTTTTTATCTCTCATTCCTTAGAATAATAAATTTTTCAAAACAATATAAAGTGATCACTTAACCAATCATATGATAGTCGTAAGCCCTGTTATGTCCAGATTTACATATTCTTCTTCATCCATGTTGTTATGTCGAGAAATAATGAAAAACAATACTTTCATATAATTTTTTCTTATAATTATTTTATCATTAAAATTTTCATATAATTTTTTGATATGAAAAATAACTCCAATAATAAGAGATAATCCAGATTTGCCAATAAGTATTTGGAAACACTCAAAATGTTGTAAAAATATTAAATTTTAGAATCTAATACTATAGGTTAAAAAATTAGAAAAACCTTAATTAAATCTCTAGTCTGGAGCATACTGTTATATGGAAGCAAAATATGGACTATCGGGCAGGCAAAATGGGGAGACTGAAAGCGTTTGAGATGTGGTGCTATAGGCGCAAATTGGGGATTCATCGGTCGGAACATGTTAGTTACAACGAGGTATCAAACAGGACTGGGGAGTCTAGATGCTTACTCAAATAAGATATTTTTTTGTTGACATTTCAACATAGATGAGGAAGAATATGGAAGTCTGGATATTTACAGGTCTTTCACAAATCCGGATATCTCCGATTATAGAAGTTATTTATCATATTATTTTTAAATGCCCAGATTTCCATATTCTTCTTTATATATCGCTCACTCCTTTCAACAACGTAGTATATGAAAAAACTTGATTTTTCAGGAAATCGTTTTTAAAGTTTAAAAAAATAATAAAATGTTATAAAAATAAATATCAAGCCACTTATTGAACTTCTTACTGTGCAACAGATATTTTTAGGTAAGAACTGAATTTTCTCTATTATACTATATTTTCTGGGCATTCCGAAAACACGCACAACTGAAAATTGGCGGTTTTTGAAATATGACTTTGTTGAATGGAGTGAGAGATATGTTTTGTTTACTATATCAGAAACGTGTGTTTAATTTTATCGACAGATGTTTTAAATAAAATTAGCTTAACTGGTCGATGGGAAATTGATTTTACTTAGCTATTCTCGGCAGCTGAGGTGTCCGAGTGGTTAAGGAGTTGGACTTGAAATCCAATGGGTTCTACCCGCGCAGGTTCGAGTCCTGTCCTCAGCGAACTTTTTTCTTTTAATTTTATTTATTTTTTTTAAATTTATAATTTTTGTTTTTGTTTTTAATTAATATTATTTTATTTCTTTAAGCTAGCAACGAGAGAAAAACTTGGCACGATTACAAATGCCTAATACTCGAAAGCCGTCAGGTTAGGAGCCAAAATAATCGGCGGGTATGTATGAGGAGATGCATGAACGTGGAAGAGGCGAAGAATGATTGCAAAGACAGAGTGGTGTGGCGAGTCCTGTCCTCAGAGACATATTTGTACTAGATTTTTAAAAATTAAATCAAGATATTTTATTAATACCTCGACATAGACGAAGAACTTCTTTTCAACGCTGCGCAGAGTGGTGCAGTTAGATATCTCATCTCTTAGGTCGAAAATCTGAATAATGCAAAGCTCTACAATAATTCCATTTTACTTATCCCGGAACTTAAAGAAAAAGCTTGGTATAAGCTCAATTAAAAAATTAAAGTTTCCCAGCATATTGAAAACTTTTGTAAAAGTAGATTTGCTCGTTAGTGGCAGAAAAATGAGGAAAAAGTCGTACTTGTTTATTTATTAATACAAAATAAGACATTAATAAACACACACAAAACAGACGATGATACTTATACATTACGATATCTCAAAAAAGATGAAGAAGAATATAGAAGTTTGGGTATTTATAGGGTTTACGATCCGTTATAGACAAGTTTAATGATCACTTTATAAGCGTGTAAAATTCACTTTTCTACTCATGATTGAGAACCATACTACTGAAAATTTTGCAACTCTTGTATTTACATCATATATATCGGAAATAAATGAGATGTGTCTGAAGGAGTTTAAAAATACGAATAGTAAGGGTCAATCATGGTTAGAATGGTGAATGTTACACGTGTGTAAAGTGATCACTTAAACTATCATATGAAGTGTCATAAACCTTGTAATTACCTGATTACTTACGACATCTATGTCCTACTTCATGTAACTAGAAATAAGAATAGAATAAGACTGCCATAAAAAAACATCGTAAAATTGTATTTTGTAAAAAGGTTTTTGAAAATATAAAATGAGATTTGGCGTTTAATTTGTAGAACTCAATTTTAATTTATGTATTAATTTTAAATCAAACACATATATTTTAAGTCTACTAAGTTGTATTTTATTAACAAAAACACATAAAAAATTAATGTTGTGACAATTGTTTCGCCTTGTTAGGGCATTATCAAACGAATGTGAAGATCAAATGGACTACGGTCCTTATGTAGCTATACAATTCTTAGTGACAGTTTTGACAAACTTGTGATTTAAAATTAATACATAAATAAAATGAGATGCCTGAATGTATGAAGAATGAAAAGAGTCTGAATGGATTTTAAAAGAAATGTTATATTTATTGTAAAAAATATGTAAATACGTATGATGTTAAATTAAATGTTCATATTTATTTGTAAGTATACTAAATGTTATATGGGCTAACTTATGAAATAAAATAAAAATGTAATATTTAAAAATAAAAATAACAAAAAGTTCGCTGAGGACAGGACTCGAACCTGCGCGGGTAGAACCCATTGGATTTCAAGTCCAACTCCTTAACCACTCGGACACCTCAGCCGTTGAGATGACATGCCTAAAAAAACGTTTTCTTTCAATCAAATAATACACTTTTGACGTGTTCATTACCATAATTATTAGAATACAGTTGAATACATTTCAACATTTGTATTTGTTTAGGTGTCAGGTATCAAATATGCTAAAATATCATTTGTTGCCTGCGGAGGTAAGATCGGAAGCTAAAATACAGCACTTAAGGCCCGGTATTCGTTAAATCGCAACTTAATATTCTCTACAACATTTTGAGTGTGTCCAAATACTTGTTCACAAAATCTGGATTATCTCCAATTACAGGAGTTATTTTCATATTAATATGAAAATAACTCCTGTAATTGGAGATAATCCAGATTTTGTGAACAAGTATTTGGACACACTCAAAATGTTATAAATAAATTATCTGGTCAAATAAGCTTAATAATAAAAATGAAAATGGTATTTTCTGGCGTTTCTCATGTGTGTGATTATAATCCAGGATTCGGACCTCACATACTAATATAAGAGTTTCTGCTTAGTAAAAAGCTTATTTACATCTCACCAATAGATGTCTCAAGTGAAGTTCTAGTGATTCAAGAACAAGGTTTCTAAATTGGTTCATATATATAGAACTTCCAAGAATTTGAATAGTGTGGTTGTCAATAATGGGTAGAATTGGTGAATGTTACACGTGTGTAAAGTGATCACTTAAAGCAACCTATGACGGTCGTCAGCCCCGTAAATGCCCAGACTTCCATATTCTTCTTCATCTTTGATGAGATGCTAAAAAATAATAATATTCTCTAAATCCAGATAACATTTTACGTACCGTAGAACTTTGAACTTGAACTTTGATGTGTTACTTCAGCCCAGTACAAAACTAAAATCTGTATTTGGTCTTCAATAATGAACGTATGGACATGATTCATTGTTTCCCTGACAGGTGACACTTATTGTCACGATACTTCGATCGATACCACGATCTAAATATTTTTTTTGTACTGGGCTCAAGTAACACATCAAATTTCATGTAGCCCCGTTCTACGGTAATTAATAAATTTCTTAAAACACAATTTTTTCATTGAAAACAATTTTTTTATTCGAAATAATTCTATGGTTTTGTAAAAAATAAAAAATAATGTTTGTTTTCCAAAGATATTCTTACAAACAAAAAAATATCCAAAAAACATCTTCAAAAAAATCGGGCGTGGACACACGTGCAGGCCTGACCGCGGCTGAACGGATTCTGATTTGAACGCTCTTAGTCTTAAACAACCTATGACAGGTCATCTTCAAACCCTTATACGCACCCCAGTGGTGCATAGGGCACTGCATCATATAAACGCAGTGCTATCTTGATCATTAACATATGAAGGAAAGGTTATCAGCCCTCCGCTTCAGGTACCAGTCCAGGGTAATATTGAATAAATATTATAGTGAAAAATTACTGATCTTTATTCGCCCACCCTGGGAATCGAACCCGGGATCTCCAGTACAGTAGCCGAGCGTGCTGACCATTACCCTGAATTTAAACAGAATTTAGATTTAGGGATATAAAAAATACTTCAAGTATTCAGACGCCGTATTATACTCAAGTAGTTCTCAAAGTGTAAGCTGTTTATGGTCAAATAAAAAAACTTTGATCTCTGCTTTATGGTTCCAGTAAAGTTCGAGGATAGTTTAATAGGAATTTTCTTCATGGAAGTTTTTAAATGGTAATAACTTACGGCTCAATAAATAGGGTGAGATGTCTTGAAAAATACACCTATATATTTACTTATTTTTTAACATCTCAGCATACATGATAAAGAATATGGAATTCTGGGTATTATGAACTCATAAGAGGGCTTATGAACTATCATAGCCTGGTTAAGTGATCATTTTTACCCACGTGCAATATTCACCATTGTACCCATGATTGCACCCACTATAGCTATGAGTTCACAAAAGCCATCTATGTTGGATTGAGAAAGCTTTTTTTTAACGTGTCCGGGAGTATGGACGTAAATTAACGTCAGTGCGAATTTTCCTTTAAGGAATATCGAAGTCAATGAACGTCGAAGTCCGTCTGTCAGTTAGTATGATGTAACTTGTATAGTAATGACATCTGGTGATATTTGTGTGTAATTTTGTCATCGTTGAAAAATATTTGGAAGAGGTGTATTTTCATTAAATTATTTAAACATATTATTTTTTGACATCTCATCAAAGATGAAGAAGAATATGGAAGTCTGGACATTTACGGGGCTGACGACCGTCATAGGCTGGTTTAAGTGATCACTTTACACACGTGTAACATTCACCAATTCTACCCATTATTGACAACCACACTACTCAAATTCTTGGAAGTTCTATGAAGTTTTTTGTCGACCCGAAGACCAACATGCACTATAGTTTTCAATACAGACATGCGTTACGCGCCGAGGTTAAACGTGTAATTTTATTAACATTTAAAAAAAAAATAAGTAAAAATGAATAACCACAAAGTAAATGCTTTAAATATTAATAATATTGAGAATATTGCATTCATTCCTTATTTCATCATTTGAACATCTATCAAACATCGTTCCCACACACATTTGTCTGAGGTAAAAGCATTGTTTATGTTATGGTGAAATATGTTATATTATCCTTATTTGTATATTACAATTGTCTGTTACTAATATCAAATGTTCAATATACATATGATGTGTTTGTTTACTTTTCATCACCAAAACATATTACATACTAAGATTTACATAACATTATTATTAATATCTAGAAAGCACTTACTGAATATACACGTAAGGGTAACAGTAATGGGAAAACAGATACATCTTTAATAGAAATAAGTTAAATTTATTTAAGCAGGTGCCGTGGCGTAGTTGGGTAGACGCTCGACTACGAACCTAGCGTCACGGGCAAAACGAATTCAAGAAAGATTTATTTTGCATTGGCTTAGGTGTTAGTGGTGTATTTTTTCACATTTACATTACCTATCCTTACTATCCTACCTGCAGATTAAACTTTAAAGCGGGATATTCCTTTTTATGTAATTAAAAAATAATTATTAAATTAACCTTTCCGGTAGTACAAAAATTGATGACCGAATTTCTCTGGGGAGTGGGTTCTATTTACATTATTTTATTTTTCATTAAATCGATGTATTATGAAGATAGAAATTATGTTTAAATACAACATTTTGAGTGTGTCCAAATACTTGTTGATGTCAAAAAATAATATGAAAATAACTCCTGTAATTGGAGATAATCTAGATTTTGTGAACAAGTACTTGGACACATTCAAAATGTTGTAAATAAATTATCTGGTCAAATTATAAGCTCAAATAATAAAAATGAAAATGATATTTTCTGGCGTTTCTCATGTGTGTGATTATAATCCAGGATTCGGACCTCACATACCAATATAAGAGTTTCTGCTTAGTAAAAAGCTTCTTTACATCTCACCAATAGATGTCTCTAGTGAAGTTCTAGTGATTCAAGAATTATGTTTCAAAATTGGTTCATATGTATAGAACTTGAGTAGTGTGGTTGTAAATAATGGGTAGAATTGGTGAATGTTACACGTGTATAAATTAATCACTTAAACCAGCCTATGACGGTCGTCAGCCCCGTAAATGCCCAATCTTCCATATTCTTCTTCATCTTTGATGAGATGTCAATAAATAATTTGTTTTCTACTTATTGTAACATTTATTTTTGATAATTCACGGCTGAAATAGGTACCAAATAGTGTTTTGTTGATAATATGAGAAAACGCGTGTTAACGACAGATATTTTAAACAAATTTGGTATAACTAGCCGATAGAAAACAGATTTTATTGAGCTATTTTCTAAAGCTGAGGTGACCAAGTGGTTGGGTGAGGTGGCGTGATGGTTAGTTAGTTAGTTACATAAAAAAGTGGTATTATAGAAGTGAATGGAAGAACAGAACGAGGACGGCCGAAAAAGATGTGACAAGAATAGATCAATCAGAAGCTATGATCTGGTGGTGTCGAAAGTCTACGCAATCGGAGGACATGCATGACTAGATGTATGGATGTAAAGGAAGCTCGGAGTGTATGTCAGGACAGAAGAGTTTGGAATTCCATGCCTACCCCTGCAGAGAAACGACGTGACGGTAGTAATAGTCGTAGTACATAGATTATATACTTTTTTTGTTAGATTGGTCACTCTAACAGACATTTCTCATATCAAGAAGCCGCATCGAAAAATCATCGGAGCATCTGAGTCAATAAATGGATATTTATGTTTATCAACAGCTATGCTGTCGGATTCTTCAACAGCTGAGGTGTCCGAGTGGTTAAGGAGTTGGACTTGAAATCCAATGGGTTCTACCCGCGCAGGTTCGAGTCCTGTCCTCAGCGAACTTTTTTGTTATTTTAATTTTATTATTTTTGTTTTATTTTAATTTTATTTATTAAGTTAGCTCATGAAACATTTAGTATGCAAACAAATATTAACATTTAATTTTACATCAGTGTGGAAAAAAGTGCACGATTTGTGAAAAAAAAAATTAAAATGTCAAATATCTCATATATTTTTTATTCAACTTCATTGGTAATGTCGAAAGTGTTCGCTTTGTGTCATATATATTATATAATCCTCTTATTCTAACCCAATGGTACATAGGGCACTGCATCGCATTGGCGCAGTGTTATCTTGATCAGTACTTACGTGAAGGCAAGGTGATCACTCCTGCGCTTCTGGGACCGCTCCAGGGTACTATACTATATATATATATATATATATATATATATATATATATATATATATATATATATATATATATATATATATATATATATATATATATATTTATCTATCTAAATGTGTGAGTGTGTGTTTGTGCTGTTCTTTGAAAGGAAATAGAAACAACACAAAATCCTATTGGATCTGTTCAACAAAAGCTCGCTTCAATTACATTCTTTCAATTACACACTCCATGAATTCCGTACAGTTTTGATCCTCTGAGGATTTTAAAGCGATGTTTATTTTGTTTTCTTCGTTTGACCTTCCTAATAAATTTCATAAAGACGTTATTTAAACATTTTATTTGCGACAACTACGTATTGTACATTAAATATGTCGCCTACTTTAAAAATCCGCCAGATCCAACTTTATAATATTTAAAAATAAATACTCTATCGGAATGCCAAATGGGGGTTTTCTATTTAAAATATTTATATACTTGAAAACCCTGCTAAAAATACTTAAAAACAGCGTGTATTTCCGCTTTATTCATGAAACATGCCTTCTGACCCATATCAGACAATCAGAGAGCGTTAAAATTCTTGATTTCATAATATTTTATCTAAAAACAGACAAATCTTTTAAACATAAATGTTACCCGGTTAATTTTGTATTTTTTGGAAAATCGACTTACATGGATCTGGCAGATTTTGAAAGTAGGCAACACAAATACTTTACTAATATTGGTATTTTTAAATAAAATTTTAAGTACTTACGTTATCCAGAGTAAATTGTCGTTTACGTCGTTATAAAAATCAACGGAAGGTAGTTGTACTTACCTAGAAAAAAAAAAAACACATTTTATAAAAAAAATATATTCAATGTTTCTTTTAGAATAAGTGTTAATGGTTAAATTAAGAAAGGTGTGTTGAGATGGTAAGGGCATGTCATCGAATGAGTGAAGAAAGAACAGTTAAACAATTTTACAAGTTTAATGTGGTTGGTAATAATGGATGCAGAGGAAGACCGAGTTAAACACAGCATGGTCAAGTATTTAGATACCTGAATGTGGTCAGGTACGAGGAAACGCATACAACTTGCGTAGTATGGTTGTCAATCTTGTTACACGTGTATAAAGTGATCACTTAAACCAGCCTTAATAGCCCAGGCTTTTATATTCTTCTTCATCTTTGTTGAGATACCAATATAAAATATTTCATTTAGGGTAAATTCAAATATTCATGTTAAAAGATAATGGTTTAAAATTATCCACCTTTTTTTTAGGCATTTTTAAAGTTTCTTTTTACTTTTAAAAATGAGATAAAAGTTACGACAGAGATTCGTAAGAATATATAAGGCATTGTGGTCGGAAATAATTTTAAAGATAAAAGGACAACTGAAAGGATATTTTCCAAGCTTCAGTTCTATTGTTTCGTTCAATGTCCTGGAACGAATAGCAAGTCTAGTATAAACAAGGACTTAAAATTTTACCAGCCATTTTGACTATGATAATATAACGGAAATCCTTTGAATATTGGTTTAAAAGAGAGGATAGTATAGATTTCCTTTCTAGTAAAGCAAAATAACAATTTAGACAAAATAATAAAGAAAATCATTTAAAGAACTTAAAAATAGCACAATAATTTATATTTAAGGATTCTTGCTATAAAGATATTAGTTCTTTTCTTTCTAATATTAATGTTACAATCAAACATTGATTATTTGAGTCTACGAAATTGTATTTTATTGTTAAAAAACACATAAAAACAAATTTATGACAATTGTTTCGCCTTGTTATAGCATTTTCAAACGAATGAAACAATTTCGCCTTATTACGACAATTTTTTTTATGCGTTTTTTAACAGTGAATACAGTTTAGTAGACTCAAAAAATCAGTGATTTATTTTTAAATTGAATATATTAATTAAAATGGAGTTAGACAAATTAAACGCAAAATATTATAAATAAATTAGTTTATATATTTTTTTTTCTTTTACATATTAAAAGCATTATTAACTTTATGATATGGTAATCTAACACTGTCCATATCATTCATAATTGTAGTATTACACAAAGTGAACGATGAATGACAAGGAGAGTGTTATATTAGTTCTAATTTGATGTCGAACTGAATAACTCTAATCTATTCTAGATTTTGGTATTCACACCGCATAATGGAAAGAGTTAGTAAACCAATTATAGTCCAACTATTAATTGTTAATTCGGTTATTGTAATTCAGTTACCATAGCTTAGAAAATAAGGTATATTTTTGGAGCTCAGCCAACTGACCTACAGACCTCACAATTCTAAGGTATTGGAATTATATACATACAAACTAACCTGCTTTTGTACGTACAAACATTGCATCGCATTGCTTAGCTCCGGTAAAAAACCTCAAGTCGGAAAAATAAATTTTGAATTTACAACAATAATTGAGAGGATGAAAACCATCAAGGTATCGTGCTATAAGATGAATCCGGGTGTGAAATTTTGGTAAATGGGGGAAATTATGAAACAGGTAGATGATTTCGTATAATTTGGAAGTATATTTTATAGGGATGGAAAGATTGATAAAGATATACAGTGGAACCTCTCATAACGAGCATAATTCGTTCCAGAATCTTATTCGTTAAGCGAAACACACACTAATGCAATGGCGCGGAAGTCTTGGCTCACAAGATAATGTATGAATGAATGAAAAGGGGACTTGCCCTTCCTCTGTAACTCGTTATGGGAAATGTCACTCGTTATAGGATTAACTTTTTAACGCTTCTTTGCTCGTTATGAGAAGTTATTTATTTTTCCATCCCTTTTTATTTTATTATATGTTTTTTTTTATTTTTCATTACTGAAATCACTTATAGAAAATAAAATCCTTTCAGCCAAAAGCTAAACAGGCAATCTGAATTTCAACTCTAATGTACGAATGCGCAGCATAGAGTTGGCAAAAGAAGGATTTAAATAGACTGAATGCAGTCGGATTGCGATCTCTCAAACAAATATGCAGCAAATGACGTGTGATACATCGCTCAGTCCTTTCAACAACGTCATATATTAAAAATCAACAAATTGAGAGGTGTGCATGTTTTCGGAACGCCCAGAAAATGTACTATATCCCAGCAAAAGCGGCATATTTCTAACTTAATATTTACCCGCTACAGGGCAGAAAGTGTTGTTTTTGCGTTTTGAAATAAAGGTATTGTTTAATTATTTTTTATAAATATACTAAATATTTTTCAAATGGAGAAAAAACGTTTAGGTTTTACCTTAAAAGATCTGTTGCACAGTAAAAAGTTCACTAAGTGGCTTGATATTTATTTTTAATACATTTTATTGTATTTTCAAACTTTAAAAACGATCTCCTGAAAAATCAAGTTTTTGATAAATGACGTTGTTGAAAGGAGTGACGACATATTCGAAAGGTGAAATAAAGAAAGAATGCAAGGCTGATATAAGCATTATCGATAAAATTAAGAAAGGTGTGTTGACATGGTTTGGAAGAAAATACACTTTAAAAAATATGAGAAAAAGATAAAAAATTAGTAAAAAATAAAAAATGTAATTTTTTTAGACTTACAGTATTTTCATCGATAGCTAAAAGCATATTATGTAAGTGGTAAGTTCAATAAGTAGACCTTACTTTCTCGGTATTTTCATTCCAATAATGGATTCACAATGGCTCCAGTGAAGCCACGAAAAGATTACATGATTTTATATATCAGGAACACTCACATACGAGACCTATTGTATAATATATGTACCTACTCACTCATATCGTATATTTTGAGTATGTGCTTTTTATTATTTAAGTGGAATAAATTATAGCCAATATAAAGTACTTTGTTAGTAAAAGATACACTAAAAAAGGACCAATTTTTTGGTATTAAAAAAAAACTTATTCTTCGAAATAAAGAAAAGAGAAAATAAAAAAGAGAAAATAAAACAAAAGAGTTATCGAAAGAACAGGAGTTAAAAAAATTTAAAAATATTTTTGCTTTATGTATTTAAAAAAGAAGGAAATAAATGTGATAAAATTTATAATATAAATAAAATTATGTGTGAAGTGAGGTCCAGCTCTCCCAGGGCTTAAATGTTAGGTAAAGAATATGCTATGTATGTATATATATGTGTGTGTATGTGTGTGATAGTGGGTAGACTTTTTCTCATCACGAATACTGTGTTTACTCCAAATGGAGGAATTTCTATTAAGATTTTTTTTATTTATTATTAAATATATCAGTACTAAGGGACTCGATAATTTACGTTATTTTTCATAATGAGAATCACGACAAACAAATTAATATTGTTTCGACTTCAAAATGTTTTTGTGGCGCCATTTTGACCTATTTTTTCGTGACAATAAATTACGTTACTTGAGGAAATCGTCGAATTGACCAAAAAGTTAACAATGGCCGTCAAAATTTATTTTTTAAAAGGCGGAATCTCGCTTTCTTCGCCGAATAATTGAGTAAGAAAGTTGGATTCGCGAGATAAAATGTGAAGTTCCCACTCTTTGTACGGAAAATTCAAGTTTTTACACGACTGTGGTTTGTAAAAGAATTTTAACATTACTGGAGAGAGATAAGGAATTGTAATTTGATAATGAAATGTGAATTTGAGGAAGATTTTAATATTTTTTCATTACCGTTAATATAACATTGAAAAATGTTCCTTGTTCTTGATTTCACGTCAGTTTATATGTAGCTCACTTAATCCGATAGATCGATTTCAACGAAATCCGACGAACCTCTTGATATTAAAGAAATCAGTTCATCTCGATACTTAATGTGATTTTTTAGAGAAAATACTTAAATTAAAAGATTCAACTGAGAAACTATAGTCTTTTCTATAATGTTTGATACCTTAATAAATATTTTATCCCCAGATTTGTTAATTTGTTAATTTTTTTTGCTTAAAAATGTGTAACCAGAAACGTATATGTCTTTCAAACACTCATTTTTTATTTTCATATTTGAATGTATTTGGATAGTTTTATTTATTTTATCACTCAAGTATAATTTACGTATTGTTATTAAAAATAATACGATCGATATTATTTAAAAAGACAGAAAGTGATTTTATACTGGGAAGTTTTTATTTTTACGTTTTGATTTTTGAGGTTTTTTAATAACAGTTTTATAGCAATATCATTAAAAAATATTATCAATAATCAGAACATGATTTTCGATTCTATTTTTTTTTTTGCGAGAACCATTTCGCTTTGCGAGGGCACTTGTCAAACTGTGTCGAAAAAATGCATAAATTTATACTAAATATTTAGGGTCCAATTGCTTTCTTTTGTCTTTATCGATTTGCGTTAAAAGTTCTACCTCTACAACGATGGGATTATGTTCGATATTGTTTTTCAGCAGAATGAACTAAATAATTCACCGTCCGATCTTTGAACCGGATCACAGCGATGCAGATCTTCTGATGCAACTTATCTAGTTTGTCGGGGTGATTCAGATTTCTCCAAGAGCATTCCTAATTTATGTCCTCGGCAGTTAAGAAACTATCCTCGGCACTAGAATGCTAAACACAATACAACTTTGACAGCCGCGAGTGCCACAAACTCTTTATTGTGGGACAAACTCTCAGGAAAGGTATGAATAATTAATATGGAATTATACTCAAACTAACTTCGGACTTTATTCCCTACCCCCATCCCATTTCCTCCCCTTTCAACTACATAGTATGGGGTTGAAAGAGACACCAGTATCGATATACTATATTGTCAGCAGTATCCACAAAGTCTTACCTCAACCAGTGCTTTCTGTATATTTAAAACAGGCCGTGAATTATTATTAATTATTAAAAATAAATATTTTATTTATTGTTTCAGTGTTCACTTTGTGGTAAGACATGATGAAATTGGAAAAAAATACTCGTTCTTTTACCACTCGAGTTTATTAGATATTTGTTTTTATTTAGACCTGAAGATGGAAGCAAAGCTTCCGAAACTTATTTTTTTTATTTGAACCCTTATTCGCACCTAATGGTGCATAGGGCACTGCATCAAATTGACGCAGTGTTATCTTGATCATTACTTACATGAAGGCAAGGTGATCACTCTTGCGCTTCAGGAACCAGTCCAGGGTAATATTAAATAAATATGACAGTGTTAAATCACTAATATTTATTTTCACCCCCCCCCTGGGAAACGAGCCCGGGACCTCCAGCACGGTAGCTAAACACGCTGACTATTACACCACGGAGGCGGACAAAACCGAAACTAGTCGTTCGAATCAAATAAACTCAAGTGGTTAAAAACGAGTATTTTTCTTTTACAATTTAAAACGAACATATCAATTTCATACAGTAAACTTGTTATTAAAAATAGCAATCAAATTATTGTAGTGGATAGCCGTTCGTTAAACGTCATGAAATAGAAATCTCAGATCCCCTCTTTAATTTTTAGACTGTATTATTAATACGAAAAGTCGTAAACTGCTAGAAACATTAGAAATTCATAGAAATATATAATAATAATAAACCCATAATTAACAATATGTCTAAAGCGTTCTCCCTATTGTCCATGTTCCCGATGATACAAAATAAAGAATACATAAATAATGATTAAAGAAAACACTTCGTTTTTTACCACTTGAGTTTTATTATAGACTACATGTTTCACTCATTAATTGTTTTAATCACTCATTTCACTCTCATAAATTAAAATTATTACACTTTGTTCCATATAAAGGCCAAATTATGAATTATCTTGAAAATTTAGAAATACAAAAAAACCTGTATTCTAATAATAATTTATTAAATAATAATAATAATAATAAACCATAACCGCTCCCTAGGTGGAGCATATGGAGTCCACAAACTGTCTCCAGGCTTTTCTGTCGGCTGCCAGCTCCCTTGCATCCTCCCAAGTCAGATCCGCGTCGCGAAGTCCCGAAGTTCTGACGAGAACTGCCGACGAATTGTCAGCAGTGGTCGTCCTGGGCGGCGCGAACCTGATGCCTTGTAAAAGAGGCAAGCTTGATTAAGGCTCTCAGGAGGCATGCGGAGTACATGGCCAAGCCAACTGAATCGCCTTTTCTTGACGACAGTTGTGACCAAGATTTGCTGCGTCCTACGCCTTATCTCTTCATTCCTCACAAAGTCAAACCACCGCACGCCTAAAATTCTCCGCAAACACCTGTTCTCAAAGCTTAGTACACGGCTGCTCTGGGCCCTTGTAAGGTGCCATGTTTCACAGCCGTATAAGAGAACAGGAGCAATGCAGGCATTGTATAGGCGGCATTTGGTCTTCACCGAGTATAAATCCGATCTCCAGACAGCCTTCATACTGTTAAATGCGGACCCTGCGAGTCCTAATCGCACTCCCAGTTCCTTTTGAAGGCTGCCATTTTCAGTCGCGTACACTCCCAAGTACTTGAAGTTTATTAAATAATATATTGTTTCAAAATTCTTCGGCACTGCTTTCCATTTTTCTTTATTTTCAAACTCCATTCCTTGACTAACCCCTTCCCCTTACTTTCCCCTCTCCTTATTTATAGAACAATTTTATATTTTATATTTTAGTTATTATACAGACCTGAATGATGATACATAAATAAAATAAAATTAAAAAAAAACAGCTTCTACCATCATTTTATCTTTCAATATCTCAAGTTACTCTAAAATCAAGACTAAGCTTCACACACGGTGTTTGAAAATGGTGCGGAATGCATCGAAACACATTAGATTTTAAGAAATAGTGGTATTCAATAAGTGAAATTTTAATTAAAAATTAAGCATACGTTTAACCTAATAAACTATTGCATTCATACATTCGTTTTTAGGCTCAAAGATCGCATGTTATCATATGTTACCAACTTACATATATTCTAAATGAAAATTAATGAAATTATTTATTTTTAGGATTTCTTAAAATACTATCAGAATTTTTAATTTTTCTTTTTATGTAGAGTACCCTTGATAATAAAATGATAATGATGATAATGGCAAATCAAATAAATCCGATATTTTTCCAATAGTTCATGGTATATATTGTCTAGGAGGCAGTGACACAACTGAAGTTTCTCAATTATTTCTCCAGGATGTTTAGTTCTGAGTTGCCAGTGCAACGAACATAATAATGTTTCAAATCTAATTATATTTAAGTACTTGCCTACCCACAACTTTAAAACTTTATATTGGTAATGTACATTCAAACATTATGCCATATAATTCATAGTTCATCTGTAGCTTAAATGTAAAATACCCTTTAAATATAAATCACAAACAAATAAATACAATTAAAAATGAACACATTGTCAAGAATTTCATTTCAATGCCATTTACATTGTCTTTGAAAATAAGACTCGTTTAAAAATATGTACATGTGTATATTGCTGTTGAAGGGAGAGGTACGTGTGGAAAAGAGTTTGAGGAAAATTATACTATCATTATCCTTTATGGAAAACCATTTGAAGGAACCGCACGGTAGACCATTGTTGGAAAAGTGTAAAAAGATTACGACATTTTCTTAATGCGAACTGAATAACCAATTGGATAAAGAGTTTAAAATGGCCATAGATTCAAAGGGTGTGTGGAGATAGTTTACTTGTTTGCAGTTTGCCAAAAACTGAGAAAAACCATGTGATAGAACAAGTATTTGGACACATCCAAAATGTTGTAAAATGCTACTATTGTTTAAAAGAGAATTTAAAAGAATAATTTGAGAAAATTCAATAGACTTTAAAATCATTCTAACCTTCTTCTTTTCAACGTGCAACTCACATAGCACATATTTGATTTTTTTTGTTTTCTGTTAAAATCAATTATTTGTATTTTATGATTTTGAATCTTTTTTCATTTTCTGATATCTATTGTATTCTTGCCAGTGCCTTTTATTATAACGTAAAATAAAATGAACACCCACACACAGGCCATGCCTTTGTGGGATCTTTTTTGTATTAATATTATATATATATATATATATATATATATATATATATATATATATATATATATATATATATATATATATATATATATATATATATTTTTGGTACCTACTTATAATTATAATTAATATTTATTTATTTAAACCTCATATACAGAAAAGAAATAAGTACATTGGCAAGCTCATTAATGAAAAGCAATATCTTCCAACCAACTAAAAACAGACTAGTAATATAAACCAAAACTTTTGATATCATATATAGCTGTTTGCAATCAGAGGGTATAAAGTACTTGAATATTAAAAAAATATATATTTTACAAATTGACGTTTAAAAAAACAAATAAAAAGATGATAATAAGAAGGGCAAAGGAAAAAAGGAGTTTAGGGAAGGAGGTAGAGGGAAAAACTAAGGGAGGAGGTTTGATGGACAGTTAGGATTCTAATGATAAATAGTAATGTCTCAGACGTTTCTTAAAGGTAATTCATTCCTCAGTCAGGCCACTTGGACAGAGAAGGAATTATTGAAGAATGATGTGTTATGGCGAGGAATGTAATATTAATATTTATATATTTATGTATACAGTATCTACTCAATGAATTAGGGCCACGCAGAATTTTGCGCAATTTCTCAATTCAAACAGAAATAACTCAGAGAAAACCTTGAATAAAACAACATTGAATTTTATTTACACATGAACACTTTATTACGCTTAAATTATGCATATATTTTCATATAAATATAGTTAGTATTTAGTATTTCCACCTTTGGCAGAAATAACTGCCTCAATTCTTTTTGGCATACTTAAAATGCACTGTTGTATCATTTTTTTTATTTCTTCGTCTTCTGACCAAATTTTTTGAATATTTTTTTTAGACAGTCTACAGTCGGATTTGGAAATGAGTATACCTTATTTTTAACATGCTCCATACGTTTTCTATAGGATTAAGGTCCGGAGAATTTCCAGGCCAGGGGAGCAAAGTCAGATTTTTGTTAGACAAAAATTTTATTATTGATTTAGCCCGGTGGCAAGGTGCCCCATCCTGCATGAAGGTGTATGGACCTTCTGTTGGGTCGAGTGTATGGTAGAAGGGCAATAAAATTCGTTCGAGGACCTGCTTATAGGAATTTTGGTTCATTGTTCCTTCCACGAAAAACTACGGCCCAGGAAAATTGTTAATAATACATGACCATATCATTGTTGCAGGGGGGTGTTTGATAACTTTTACCACACAGACCTCATTGTAACGTTCCATTTGTGTTCTCCTGACGAATCGATGGCTCTCTGTCACGGCTTCTAACCGGCACTTATCACTAAAGATGACCTGAAAAATAATGAAAATTTAAGTTTAATTCAAATATATAGGTTTATTTACTAAAATGATATGTTGAGATTTCAATTAAAATAAATACCTTTTTCCAATCATCTACCGATTAATTTCGATGTAGCCTGGCCCATTTTAATCGATCCGCTTTCATTCGTGGAGTCAATTTTGGTACTTTTACAGGGCGCCTGCATTTCAGATTTACTTCGTAAAGACGTCGCCTCAGTGTTGATACCGATATATTTATACCCTCTTCTTCCAATTTTATTTTTAATGTTTTTGCTGATGCACTACGGGTTTCTAAGGCACTTTGAACGATTTTTCGATCAGTCCTCGGTGTTGTTTTTCTAATCCTACGACAGTTCTTTCGCCGATTGCTGGTGGCGGGTGACTGATTTTTTATTGATTTTGAAATTCTGTCCACTGTTTGACGAGAAACGTTTTCTTTTTTTGAAATTTCTCAATTAGATAGTATTCCTAATTTCAGTTGCACTATAACACTAGACTTTTTTTCCTCAGAAATGACTTAACTTTTTCCCATTTTGTCCTTTTCAAAAAAAACACTTGTGTTTACAAAAAAAATTTATACATTATGAACTAAAATTAAAAATGAAGTTTTTTTCACAAGACACGATAACTATATAACCTTTCTGAACAAAACAACAACCAGAACTCAAGAAACTTCACTAATAAATGAGATAGGACTATTTTTTGAACTTTCAACTATCTGTCTACCTGTGCTAATTAGGGACCTTTCTCAGAAAAAGGGTTTGAAATTTTGTAAAGGCTTAAATAATCCAGGTATATTTTACATATTATTGAAGGTAATATACATAATATTAGATGTCAATAGAAAACTTAAAGTATTTATGTAAAATAATGGGTAATAATCCAAAAGATTTCAGAGTATTCAAAAAAATAATGGGTGGCCCTAATTCATTGAGTAGATACTGTATATATATATATATATATATATATATATATATATATATATATATATATATATATATATATATATATATATATATATATATATATATATATATATATATATATATATATATATATATATATATATATATATATATATATATATATATATATATATATATATATATATATATATATATATATATATATATATATATATATATATATATATATATATATATATATATATATATATATATATATATATATATATATATATATATATATATATATATAAATGTGAGCAGAATAAAGTTCGAACGTGATTTATTTGATGTTTTTTCGAGTACCCGTGGAGTTTTTAATCACAAGTTTGACGTTTTATGAGGGATGAGTCCAACAAGAACAAATCAATACAGCCTGCTGAAAATATTTCACGTAAACAAAATCAAACAAATACACACACATATATATATATATATATATATATATATATATATATATATATATATATATATATATATATATATATATATATATATATATATATATATATATATATATATATATATATATATAATGAAATGTAAAAGAATTTAAAATAAAGAAAAAAAACTCTCGTAAAACAGAATTTTCATTTTAAAATCACTATTTAACAACGTGACGTGTATTTAGCAGGTCGACTAAACCTTCTAAGTAAAGTATTAGATTTGGACTCTATTAAGCGCTATAAAGCAGGATTTAGCTCATTTACAATGGGACAGAGCAGGGGTTAGGGGGCGCAGTAACTTCAAATCCCTTAACCCGCCCAAGGACAAGGGAGTATTATGAAGATCCTTACCGCAGTCAAAACTAAGGACGTCTAACTGAAATTCATGTTCCTAATTTCAGTGTGAGAATTGGAATATAACAAATAAATTTAATTTAATTAAAAACTCAAGTTGAAACAAAAATTTGTTTTGTAAAACTCGCATTCGTTTAAATTTTTATCGTTCTATTTCTTATACTGCATTTTTTCCTTTTGATTATGTTTTTATTCCACATTTTTTCAGGGTAAAATTTTTTACAATTTCCTTCATGTAACATTTTTACCCAGAAAAAATGTGAAAAAAACATAATAAATAGGAAAAAATACATATTAGAAGGATATACACATATAATTTTAACGACATTGTTATGTTTTTTTAAGGTTTACTACTTCTACCATCTCGCCGTTTCCCCGCAAGGGAAGTCAGGGGATGGGATGCCACACTCTTCTGTCCCGACATTAGTCATACATTCCTTCCGATTACGTACACTTTTGAAACCTCAAGATTAATAGAAACAGAGGAAGACTGAAAAAAGCATGATCAGGGAAAGTGATAGTTATTTAATTGAATGTGTGATTATTTTAATCGATTGTAACACCAAGTCAGCTGTAATATTTTCCTACGCTGATATGTGTATTGAAGTTTCCATAATATATCATTCGCATTCATTCAATTGGAGGTCCTCACAAAACGTTACATTTGAATAATCGCAATATCCTTCACGGTCTCCAGTGGCTCGTGGTGGCGGCGGGAGGGGGCGCGCTGATGATGTCGCATTGTCCAGAACAAAACCCGAGCAGGAGACATTCACGCCACTCCATTGTATCGGGCAAGCCTCCACAACGATACGACGAGCCATTCATACCCTATTCATCGCAATTCTTCACCACAATGTTAGCATATTAAATATACGAGTACTTCTTCATTAAGTGATATTGTATGACAGATGGTTTATACACACCACTCACTCCTTTCAACAACGCCATCTATCAAAAAACTTGATTTTTCAAGAGATCATTTTTAAAGTTTAAAATTATAACACAATGTATTAAAAATAAAAATCACGCCACTTATTGAACTTTTTACTATGCAACATATATTTTTATGTAAAATCTGAATGTTTTTTCTCCAATTGAAAAATATTTAGTATATTTAAAAAAAATATTAAACAATACCTTTTCTTCGAAATGCACAAACAACACTTTCTGCCCTGTAGCGGGTAAATATTAAGTTAAAAATATGCCGCTTTTACTGGGATATATTGCAGTTCATTTTCTTAGCATTTCGAAAACATGCACAGCTGAAAATTGACGATTTTTGATATATGACGTTGTTGAAAGGAGTGATATGTACTGTATGCATGGATAATGAAAGGCAAATAAAGAAAAGCGTTACTTCAATAAGACATTTCGTTTTTTTACGAAAACCAACAGCTACAAATACAAAATAGTAAACAAAACAATTAACACAAAGCCAATTACAGGTAGATACATGATACTTTTATATTTTTTACAAAAATGTTTGTAATTTAAGAATGTAACCACTCACCGAGATTTATATGTCTACCGGTTTCGAGACGTATCCATCTCTTCGTCAGGACAATCACTACCACAGCATGCAAACAATACTACCATTCACTATCATAGCACTATTTACACACTTAAAAGTAAAAAGTACTATGAAGATGTTATATACACAACAAGGCAGGGGTTGAAAACCATTAATTTTGTCCAGCTTTACACCAGGTCAAATAAAATGAAAAAAACTATATACTTGTTATTTTATTCTATAAAATGTAGTTCCACTAAAAAATGTTAGTACAAAACTTAAATGAAATTATCAAATACATTGGTTTACATCATAATTTAAAAAAATTACATCTTCCGATAAAGTGATTTATTTTGCGCCATCCTGTATAATAATCTAAAACAACAGTTCCTTAACAAACAATAAACATTGGTACAAGTTACAATGGCTTGTTGAATGACCGCTTATTGAATAACACGACATCCCTGATCCAATGACACAATACTGATCCAGATCAGTTACTTCTTACTTACGGTCAAGCTCTTTGAATACCAATTTATTTTATTGAGGTATTATTTTTTTGGTGAAGAATACGTTCTTTAATGAAGTAAAACTACTGATTCGAAATAACGTAATTCTTTCTAACGAATCCATGGCTCGTAATTCTATAGTCAGCCGGGATTACGTAGAAAAACGAATTTACTTAACTAACTACGAATATATCTCAGTTTTAAACTTAGTATATTTATATATGTATATCTATCCCTGTAGATGCCAAGGTGTTTGTCGAAATTGATTGGTAAAAGTACCAAAAATTAAATTGGTTAGAAACAAATTTTGAGTTTTATTGAATTTATTTAATGTACAACATTTAGTACACAAATCTGGATTATCTCCACTTTCGAATCATTTTTAAATATGTAAAATTAACTGGTAAGCGTATTAAGTATTTGGACACGCTAAAAATGTTTTAAATAAAATAACCGGTCAAATTACATAAGAAAATCATGTTTTCAGGCGGTTCGCAGTGTGTAAATATAGTCCGGAGTTCGGATCTTGCATACATGTAAAAGAGTATCTACTTAATAAAAGGTTTCCTCAATTTAACACAGATGTGTGTTGTGAGCTCATATGTGCTATGTCACGATATTGATCAATATATCCAAGAGTTCCAAAATGGGTAAAATTGGTGAATATTGCACGTGTGATCACTAAACCAGCCGTGTAAATACTCAGACTTCAATATTCTTCTTCATCTATGTTGAGATGTTAAAAGAAAAGTATTCATATTATTTTTTACATCTAATCAAAGATGAGGAAGAATATAAAAGTCTGGGCATTTACGGGGCTGACGACCGTCATAGGCACCAGCTTTAATTGATTACTTTACACACGTGTAACATTCACCAATTCTACCCATTATTGACAACCACACTACTCAAATTCTTGGAAGTTCTATATATATGAACCAATTTCGAAACCTTGTTCTTGAATCACTAGAACTAGAGACATGTATTGGTGAGATGAAAATAAGCTTTTTTTTGAGATGTCAAAAATTAATATGAAAAATAACTCCTATAATTAGAAATAATCCAGATTTGTGAACAAGTATTTGGACACGCTGAAAATGTAAGAAAAGTATTCATATGAGTAATCCTTTCTTCCTTGTATCTCCGCTTCCACATCAAAAGTGCAACCCTACGTCATCGCTTTATAGTATTACTTGTTAGGGAACTAACTATCTGCAATGTAATTATTCATTAGACCACTAAAAGTACCCCTTGATAGCCGAAAGGCAGTAAGTCTGAATCTATTATGGGCCACAAAGGCGACTAAGTGGACTTATGTTACTATGCCTCTAGCCTATACTGAATAATGGTCCGGACTACCACTCTGCCGTGCCAAGCACAGAGGAGTTATCTCATACTTTTGGGTCAAATGAATAATTTGAAAAGAATCTAGGTAATAACAGGGCTTACGACCTGTTCAAAGCTGGTTGAAGGGGGTACTTGCAAACACATGTAATTACAACTCAGTAACAGCCAGACGTGTATCCGTGCATATATATTATTTAGAATATTTTATAAAATCATTATCTTAAACTCCATACCTTTCAATAACTGTTTTCTTTTCAAAACCATATATTCTTCAAGGAGAAAAACTTATTTTTTCAATAAAAAACGTCGTCTTAAGCAAAAAATTTAATTACGTTAAACGTTACCTGTGTTAAAAGAAAATTATGTTTCGGGCTATCGAATATCTAGCCTTAAGTGATCACTTTACACAAGTGTAACATTGGCCATGCGCTACCTATGATTGAAAACCACACTACTCAAAATTTTGAAACTCATAAGTCATGTAGTTCACATGTAGTTTCATCTATGAGTTCGCGACAGCATCCATGGCTGATTTGAGTAGGCTTTTAATGGGTCGTAGGCCCCTTAAATACTCATACATTCATTTTCCCATCTAAGTTGAGGTGTCAAAATGTAAGTGGAGAAACCCAGATATTACACTATTTTTTTTGTGGATATGTATTTTTGTTTATAACGTTTCACTCTTAGTACTAGTATGATTTTATAAAAGTTTATTTATTTCAATGAAATACTGAAAATAAAAATTTTCTTTTATCAAAAAGGGGTGTATTTGTTTTCAATAAATAGTGGTTTTCACTAAGTAAAACTTGAATTAAAAATGGTTTATATTTCATTGTCATCTAATACCAAAAAATGTCATTGAATTGAAATTTTCGTGTATGAGACAGATTTTTTCTTGACCATAAAAAAACAATTTGAAAATAAAAATTAACGACTCATTCCCCGTTTGGCTTAGATTTCAGATACACCCTATGTGCTTAGTTTGGCAGTAGAGTCGTTAATGGATTCCTTTGGTAGTGCTGATATTTGTCTGTTTCCGCAAAGGACTAATGAAGATTGATTGCCATAAAAGAATTTAATTTTGGTCCTTAAAAAACAGGATAAATTACTTTTTGAAATAAACTCGTTCCATGTTTTTTTTGAATAACGAAAATCACTTAGTTTCTGATAAGCTCGTACCTTTGATATTTTATATAATATATACGAGTACACACATATATATATATATATATATATATATATATATATATATATATATATAAATATATGTATATTTATATATATATATATATATATATATATATATATATATATATATATATATATATATATATATATATATATATATATATATATATATATATATATATATATATATATATATATATATATATATATATATATATATATATATATAAATATATATATATATATATATAAATATAAATGTGTGTATATAATGGATAATTCTTTCCAATTTATTTTCTATTCTTAAACACTTATACATATACACTTGAAATATAATATTAAGCTGATTTATATGTATAATTCTGCTTAAACAAAAGCTTTGTAAAATGAAATTGTGGTGTATAAAAATACGTTGTTTCTCTGTGAGACATTATAAATCTTTTTATTTTTCTTGCCTTCGTTTGCTCACATTGGTGCACAGGGCACTACATCGAATAAATGCAACGTAAAGTTGAACTCAAATTATACGTAATACCTTTGAACTTAAGTTATCCCTATTTAAAAAAGTTCATAGATGAATACTGTGAAGGGTATTTTAGTAAATTTTGTCTTTTTTTAAATATTTTTTTTCTTGTTACGAGGACTTTCTTAAGAAATACAGGTAGGTACCTATCTAAGGAAATTTTGAGAATCTACGCTCGTCGCAACGTTGAAGTTTTTAATCACTTGAACTGGCCAAAGTTTTGAAATCACGATCGTGGATAATTAGATGAAACTTGAACAACGAAAAAATTCGTTGCTAGAAAATTGCAATTAATTTCTAAAAAAATTCTTCATGAATTTCAGGAAAAAAATCTTTTAAAAATATGCATTATCGATAGTTTTCATAAACCGTGGGATTATCGATCAATTCACGATAATTTTTGCTGATTTAAATTATGTTTTATATGAAAACGTCATGCTTTTAACATAATTCATATTTTTATAAATTTACAGTGTATATTATAAATTGTTACTGCAACTCATATATTATATGTATTTATATATTTATCGCAGAGAACCTGATCATATTGTGAACAAAGCAATCGCCATTGATCTTCCTCAACGAAAACATGATTCAAAAGCATGGCCTAGGTGACATTATTCATGAGAGAAGGACCTACAATTAAAGGAAGAGGAGACCTGACCCCAACAGTCTACAACGACGTTAAGTTGGGATGGAGTAAGGAAGGAAAATAAGATATATCTCATAATATTGATTTTGACTTAATTCCAACCCTTAAAATCAATATTTCTTTTTTTTTACAAAAAAAAGTAACACTTTGTTAGTTACAATAAGTGAACAGATAATTGAAAAGGCATTCACCCACAAAGGGATGCCAAACTCTTCACATATTATTTTTTCAAATCCCCCGTTTAACAGTCAACCAACAGTCAAACTAATAATCAGCTTAAGAGGTAACCTACGGTTTAAATCAACGGTGGAATGAAATATTTACTCTGGAAAAAGAGTGTTCATTTGGTTGTTACGTATAACCTTCTTCAATCATACTGACAGCATACGGAGGAGAGAGACACCCATTGCTGAATATATGCTCCTGGTAGAATTATTAACTTTACTCATCCCCTTATTCGCACTCATTGGTGCGTAAGTCACTATATATCGGATAACTGAAGTGTTATCTTGATTGTTAGTTACACGAAGGAAAGGTGATCAGTCCTACGATATAAGTACAAGTCAAATTTAATAACTATCATTTTAATAAAATTATAAACCGAATATTAAACAACTTATAATTTATAACAGTGCTAAAACTATCCTTACATATGCCGTTAAGAATTCTCTCACATAACACAAGAAAGCACCTCCTAGCAAAGCATACGAATCACAATTAACACACTTTATGGTAACGAGCATAGAACTACAAGATCCAAAACAAAGGAACACACCAATAAAATCTAGATCATATCTCTTTTAATAAAAAGAATCTTGATTATTATAAATGAATGTGTCGGGTTGTGGTCCCGTGGTTAGTGTCGCGGACTCTTCAATCAGAGTTTCTCGGTTCGAACCCACTCTACCACAATTTGATACCGATTTCTAATAATGAGCCGCCTAGGCTCACAGAAAAAGTTTAAAATAGAAATATTTGTGTAAATAACAAAAAAACAAATATTTCTCTTTAAAAAAAAAAAAATTAAATTGTACAGTCTGCTTTCATTATCCATGATGCCATTTTAAATTTAAATTAAATATAAAAGAGCTAGTCATAAATGGATAATAGAAGTCACTAGATCTGAAATAGGTCGTATAATTCAGCCATGGCGTATTTGATTGTGTTAACAATAATCTTTCATTGTAATTTTTTAAACAAATATTTAAATTGTGCCCTCGGCACGAGAAAACTCAGTGAGGGCACTTTATTGTAATTTGTAATTATGTACGTACATTTATTTTCTATCACAAATTTAGTTTCGTATTGCATATTTCCATCACCTTATATATTATATTTTGCAATGCAATTATCAATTTAGGTTAGAATTTAAACTGAGAAAAAATAACGAATATCAATCAATCGGGAACCGAAAATATAACCGTTACACTTTAAATGTTAGAAATATATTTTAAACTTTATTTTTGATATTTAAAAATACCATATTGTAAATATATATAAACGGTTAAAAATAACGGTTCATTTTACAAAACACAATATTATCAGCTCAGATAAAATAAATATATAACCAGAATGACCTAGCACAGTGAGATTTTTTAGGTACATGCATTATTTATTTACATCATTAGTTTAACAAGGCGAAACAATTGTTACAAATTTTAGTTTTATATGTTTTTAACAATAAAATGTCAACAATGTTTGATTGTTACATTTAAAATATATGAATTACATGCATTATATTTAATAACAATTGTCTTTTTTGGTACGGAGATCAAATTGAAGTACTTTTCATGTCGCATATCAAGAAGCCACATAAAAAAGTCATCGGAGCATCTGAGTCAATAAATGGATACAAATGTATATCAACAGTTATACTGTCAGATTCTTCAACAGCTGAGGTGTCCGAGTGGTTAAGGAGTTGGACTTGAAATCCAATGGGTTCTACCCGCGCAGGTTCGAGTCCTGTCCTCAGCGACATTTTTTTGTAATCCTTTGTGTTTTATTTTTTTATTTTTTATTTTCTCAAAATATATTAAAAAGGTTAAAAAAAGGAAAATAAAAACTAATTAAATAACCATCACGCCACTTTCTCATAGGTGTAGGCAGAGAGAATAGAACACTACACCAATCTGTCTTTTGCAAACAATCTTCGCCTCTTCCATATGCATCTCCTCATATAAACACGCCGATTATTCCGACTCCTGACCTGACCACGCCCAAATATTCGAAATACTTGATCATGCCAAGTTTTCCTCGGTCATCCTCTACTTCTATTACGAACCACATTCACCTCGCAAATTTGTTTTACTATTCTTTCTTCGCTCATTTGATTCACATGCCCAAAACGTAACTTCATCAATTTCTTTTTAATAGATTTATATTATCCACTGACACTTCGTGATGGAATTGCATTTTTAATTTATTATTAGATTAAAACCAATATTTTTAGCTTTTCCACTTTTTTATTTGACCAGCGACCGGGTTTTGTCGTTACCGACATCATCAGACATCCAGTCTGATGATGTCGGTAACGACGAAACCCGGTCGCTGGTCAAATAAAAAAGTGGAAAAGCTAAAAATATTGGTTTTAATCTAATAATAAATTCATCAATTTCATTAATAAAAGGTACTTATCTGAGCTTTGCATTTTTTCCTTATTTAACCATTCGATTTTTATTTAACCACATCTATCGTACCTCGTTTTGCCGCACATTTGTCTGAGGGATCGCATTTCGACTGCATTCAGTATACTTTCGTCCTTATTTTCCCAATTCTATGCTTCACTTCCATACGTTAGTGTAGGATCTGGGCGATATTTTTATTGATATATGTATTTATTTTATGTTAAAATAATAAAAGTGTTGTCGTGTGATACATTTTGGTGCAGCTTTCAAAATTGTCTCAAGATATGATCAAATTTTGTCATATCGCTCACTCCTTTCAAGAACGTCATATATCAAAAATCGACAATTTTCAGTTGTGCATGTTTTCGTAATGCCCAGAAAACGTACTATATCCCAGCAAAAGCGGCATATTTTTAACTTAATATTTACCCGCTACATGGCAGAAAGTGTTATTTTTGCATTTTGAAGAAAAGGTATTGTTTAATTATTTTTTTAAATGTACTAAATATTTTTCAAATGGAGAAAAAATATTCAGGTTTTACCTAAAAAGATCTGTTGCATAGTAAAAAGTTAAATAAGTGGCTTGATATTTATTTTTAATACATTGTATTTTATGTTTGAACTTTAAAAACGTTCTCCTGAAAAATCAAGTTTTTTGATTTATGACGTTCTTGAAAGGAGTGAGCGATATGCTAAATAACAAATGTATAACTACTGATTGTTGTTTATTTCTCGTGATGTATTCGTAAATCAATTAAGATGTTAATATTGACGTGTGTTTACATACTCGTTTATACCGATGTATACAATAAACACATGTTCACAAAACATACACGCGAGTAATAAATAGGCAGCCAAAATAGACATTCCGATCGTTAAAATAATAACTTGTTATTTTAAACTGCCGAATGTGGAAGAGGCAGAGATTGTTTGCAAAAGACAGACAGATTGGTGTGGCATTCTCTTCTCTCTCTCTCTCTTCTCTTCTCTCTGCCTACTCCTACAGCAACCGGGATGATGATTAGTGGGTCAGTTTATTTTTTAACTACAACATTTTGAGTGTGTCCAAATACTTGTTCACAACATCTGGATTATCTCCAGTTACAGGAGTTATTCATATTATGTTTTTACTTATTCCGTATTCTTCTTCAACTTTGATGAGATATATATATATATATATATATATATATATATATATATATATATATATATATATATATATATATATATATAAAAATATATATATATATATATATATATATATATAAATAAAACCCTTATCCGCACCCCAATGGTGCATAGGGCACTGCTTTATATAAACGCAGTGTTATCTTGATCGTTTTCATATGAAGGAAAGGTGATCAGCCTTCCGCTTCAGGTACCAGTCCAGGGTTTTATTAAATAAATATTAGAGTGAAAAAATCACTTATATTTATTTGACTCTCCCTGGGAATCGAACCCGGGACCTCCAGAACGGTAGCCGAGCGTGCTGAGGATTACACTACGGAGGCGGTGTAATGGTCAGCACGCTTGGCTACCAGCAGCGGCTGATGAGATTTAATAATAATAATATTTTTTGACTGCTCAGAATCGAAAGGGTTTTATGTTTTTTTTTTGTATAGTTTATTATTTTTAACGTATGGAAGCGAAATATAGAACTGCCAAAATTAGGATAAAAGCACGGCAAATACTGTTAAATAGCGATCTCATAGAAGAATGTGCGATAAATCTATGTAATATTATAAACTAGAAATCTAAAAGAAGGATGAGAATAGAAAATGTGGTTGAATTCCGATGGCTTGGAGCTTAAATTTACAAATGGGTAATCGATGTGTGACAAAATGATATTTTTAAAATTGAGTTTCACTTGGTAAATATCACTATTTTGTACAATCTATTGTGACACGTATTTCGATGCAATCAGCATGATTTTCAAACACTTTACCAAGTAAAACTTTGATTAAAAACGCATAAATTAATTAATGTTTTTAGTTTGAATCAATTCAATTCAGACACTAGATAGGAATGTAATTTTGAGTTCAGAATAATTGAAAATTTGACAACAACAAAAAATAGTTGTGATCTTTAAAAATATTTGAAAAACTAATCCCTGTAATTTATTTTCTTGAATATTTAAAACTTATAAATAAAATCACAAAAAAACAAACAAAAAGATTCGCTGAGGACAGGACTCGAACCTGCGCGGGTAGAACCCATTGGATTTCAAGTCCAACTCCTTAACCACTCGGACACCTCAGCTGTTGAGACGACCTGCCTAAAAAAACATTTTCTTTAAATCAAGTAATATACATACTTTTGAAGTGTACTTTACCATAATTGTGTAATAATCGAACAAAATGATAGCCTATAGTATTTATTTAGGTGTTCTTAAGATTAAAACAATTCGTATAGTCGTCAATAAAAACAGTGATAATTAACCGCAGAAGCATATTTATTTTTATATTTATTATTAACTTTTGATATCCCTATATAGTTGATAAAGAATAAGGAAATCTGGGTATTTACAGGTCTTATGACCTATCACAGGCTAGTTTAGTGATCCCTTAACACACGTGCAACATTCACCAATCTCCCCATGATTGACCACCACACTACTCAAATTTTTGGAACTCTTAAATATATTATTTTATCTATTTTATCTTAAATATATTATTATGACATCTCATCAAAGATGAAGAAGAATATGGAAGTCTGGGCATTTACGGGGCTGACGACCGTCATAGGCTGGTTTAAGTGATCACTTTACACACGTGTAACATTCACCAATTCTACCCATTATTGACAACCACACTACTCAAATTCATGGAAGTTCTATATATATATATATATGAACCAATTTAGAAACCTTGTTCTTGAATCACTAGAACTTCACTAGAGACATCTATTGGTGAGATGTAAAGAAGCTTTTTATTATTATTGTGAACAAGTATTTGGACACACTCAAAATGTTGTCTTAAATATATTTTGATCAAGCTTTTATTTAGCTCTTAGATTCTTTTATAAGCTTTTCTCAATCCAACTAAGATGGCTGTTGTAAACTCATTTGTACTGTGTCATTAGATAGATTTAAATATATCTAGGAGTTCCAAAATTTGAGTAAATAGTATGGTTGTCAATCATGGGTAGAATGGTGAATGTTGCACGTGTGTATTGTGATCACTTAACCCGTGCCACATAAATACTCAGACTTAAATATTCTTCTTCATCTTTGTGGAGATGTTAAAAATGTAAAGTCATATTTTTTACGCTAAGCTGCACTCGTAATTTTATTTTTACATTTATTGTTTAACTAAGCATTTTAAGTTTATAACAACTTTACCGTGTCTTTTCCCCACATAGATCTGACTATAATATGTATTTGAATAAAAAACGATTTACCTCAGAAAAAACAGCTTTTATGGGTACAGTTATAAATTAAATTGCATAAAAACAGTTGCATTCAGAGTTGCATCTGTTGAAGGGGTTCCTGAGGCCTTTGAAGCTTTCAAAGATGTAATTATCAACTTTAACCAGTACGGTACACGGAAATCGCTTTATTTGAGTCAGAACTGTACTTAGAGATCTCTTTTTTCGGCTGACGTTAAAATAGCTCAAAGGGAAAACGAAGCGATGAAAGGCTGAAGCATTTTTAATGGAGTATCAAAGTTGTGTGCATGTTTAAAATGTTTGTATCATTTTTGTCAAAGTAGAGAACAAATTTAAAAGAAAAACATACTCACGTAAATAATTAACTATCCATCACCCCGTTGTACTGCAGGGAAAGGGTAGGCAGAGAGAATAGAACGCTACACTACTATTTCTTTTCAAATATTCTTCGCCACTTCCACATCCATTCACCTCTTCATACATACCCACCGATTTCATTTGAAATACTCAATAATGCCAAGTTTTCCTCTGTTCCTATTTTCAACTACTTTTGCCTCATAAATTTGTTTCACTTTTTTTTCTTCACTCATTCGTTCCACGTGTCTAAACCGTCTAAATGCTCGTTCACAAATCTGGGTTTCTCTACTTAAGGAATTATTAATATTTAAAAAGAAAATTGTTTATGATATGCAATCAAATATAACATGGCCGAATGATGCAACCTTTTTCAGATCTACCCATTTCCATTATCCAAAGCTCGTTTATATTTAGTTTCATTTTTATGACTTTTATGGAAAATGGAAGCAGGTTGTACAACTTTCATGCATAATTAATACTAAATTTAGTAATTGTAAAAGAAAAACATTTTTTTACCACTTGAGTTTATTTTATTATAACGATTAGTTTTCATCGATCTTCAGGTCTAAATATAAACAGTTTATATTTGGAAAGATGGAAGCATAGCTTCTTTATATTTAGACCTGAATCGATGAAAACTAGTCGTTGTAATAAAATAAAGTCAAGTGGTAAAAAACATGGGGTTTTCTTTTACAATTTCAGCATCATGTCGTACCACAAAATGAATGCCGAAACAATAACTAAATTCAGTATATTTAAATAAAATGTTCTCTACTTACATTATGCAGAGTGTGTTGTCGTTTACGTCATTATAAATATCAACGTAATGGTAGTTGTACTTACCTAGAATAAGAAAAAAATGCATGTTATAAAAAAATAAATTCTTTCCATTATAACATATTCCCATATCCACAAACTTTGTCTACTAGCGTGTTGAGATATCATTTCTTGAATGTTTTTCGCAGATACTTTGTGGCACATTTTATAAACTTAATAAAATTAAACAACTTTGTTTTAACCACTTTTTTATTGGTAATTTTATTGGTTATGTTTTAGAATCTAGTGCATAAACCCTAATGATGACAAGGTTCTTGTCGAAATCGGTTGGATAAAGTGTACCAATAAAACAGTGGTTAAAGGAAGTTGTTTAATTTTATAAAGTTTTTTAATTAATGTTTTACTTAGTAAATACCACTATTTCTTAAAATCTACTGTGACACGTGTTTCGATGCATTCCGCATCATTTTCAAACACCGTATGCGGAAATGATGCGGAATGCATCGAAACACGTATCACAGTAGATTTTAAGAAATAGTGGTATTTACTAAGTAAAACATTAATTAAAAATGGATAGATTTTACCACAAAGTGACTGTCGAATCAATTAATGAAATTTATAAAGTTTGTTGAGATATTAACTACAATTTTTTTTTATGAATAGCTCCATGTGGAATTTGATCCAGCATTTTAAAATTGAATTCGGACACATTGTAACTAAATTTAATTATACCTGAATACTTACGTAATATTTTACTGAAGCCATAAAACTAGCATTGAATTCGATCAAATTTATTTGCCGGCGAAGAAAAAAATCGCTCAGTTTTTCAATGCATAGATCGAAGCAAAATCCAAATTTCTATTCCACGGACCGAATTTGAATATAGATTGAAAGGATGGAAGATAGAGCCTCATTTCTCCAAGCCTTTTAAGCCTAAAAAGATTTCAGGAAAGGTAGTAAAATAAGAGCCAAACAGAACTAGTAAAGCCAACTGACCGAGCTTTCAAACGAAATTAGCATGAAATCGGAGTTACACCAAAAAGCTTTTTATCAGTTTATGGTAATTTTTTGTTTCGTGCAAAGCGATTTAAAAAATGTACATTTTTAGTTGTATAAAAATATCAATACGCAAAATATGGAATTGGTAAAAGAAGGATGAAAGTAGAGTGAACGCCGTTGAGATGCGTTCCCTCAGACGAATGTGTAAAAAATCGTTGTATGATAGAATTAAAAATGAGGATATTAGAAAGAAATGTAAGGCTGAACTAGAAATAATTGAAAAGATAAATATGTTATTAGATTAAAACCAATATTTTTAGCTTTTCCACTTTATTTTTGTTTGACCAGTGACCGGGTTTCGTCGTTACCGACATCATCAGACTGGTCTGTCATCATCACCAGTCTGATGATGTCGGTAACGACGAAACCCGGTCGCTGGTCAAATAAAAATAAAGTGGAAAAGCTAAAAATATTAGTTTTAATCTAATAACATATTAAAAATGCAATTCCATCACGAAGTGTCAGTGGATAATATAAATCTATTGAAAAGATAAAGCAAAGTCCTTTAAGTTTTTTTGGACATGTAGATCAAATGGATAACGAGAGAATGGCTAATAAAGTATGTTTGGCAATTGTGAACGGGAAAAACCAGATCGATCAGAACCAAAAGTTTGGTGGTGTCAAAAGTCTTCGTAATAGAAATGAATGTATGACTAGATGTATGGACGTGATGGAAGCTAGGAGTGAGTCAGGACAGTAGAGTATGTCGTTCCATCCTCTCTGCCTACCCCTGCAGTGAATCGGCGTAATAAACGTAGTAATAGATTTTTAAATATATATTTTTTCTAGGGCTAAAATTTTTATAAAGATTTAGAAAGAAAATTATTCGGAACAAAGAAAATGACGCACTGACATCAGTTGTATCAAATGAAAGTCTAACAGCGGAAGCTGTACTAGTAGCAGTTCGCAGCGGAAACCTAGTGCTAACAGTGTCGGGTTGTGGTCCCGTGGTTAGTGTCGCGGACTCTTAAGTCAGAGTTCGAATCTCGGTTCGAATCCACTCTACCACAATTTGATACATGTTTCTAATAATGAGCTGCTTAGTTCACATAAATAGTATGAAATTGAAATATTTGTGTAAATAATAAAACACAAATATTTTTCTTTTTAAATTCAAATTAATTTAAATTAAACACTTACGTGAGAGTAAAGAGTGGAGTTGGAAACGAAGGAAGAAAGTAGACTGTTTCTATGTTGGTGATTTTTATATTAGTTATAGAGGTCTTTTAGGGAGGCCTCATATGAGGCGTCAATGTTTTTTTTAATGATATTATTGAAGGCATAATTTTACATTTCAATATTTTTTTTTACCGAAAAAAACACTTTTACATTTTGACATCTCAACATACATATCGCTCACTCCTTTCAACAACGTCATATATCAAAAACGGTAAATTTTCAGTTGTGCGTGTTTTTGGAATGCCCAGAAAATGTACTATATCCCAGCAAAAGCGGCATATTTTTAACTTAATATTTACCCGCTACAGGGCAGAAAGTGTTGTTTTTGCTTTTTGAAGAAAAGGTGTTGTTTAATTCTTTTTTCAAAAATATTAAATATTTTTCAAATGGAGAAAAAATATTCAGGTTTTACCTAAAAAAATCTGTTGCAAAGTAAAAAGTTCAATAAGCGGCTTGAAATATATTTTGAATACATTTTTATGTATTCTTAAACTTAAAAAACGATCTCCTGAAAAATCAAGTTTTTTTTTATTTATGACGTTGGTAAAAGGAGTGACCGATATATGAAAAATAATATGGAAGCCTGGATATTTACTTGCATGCATATAAAGTAAGGGTCTCTGCTAAAATAAAAAGCTTGCTCAAATCAATCACAGATGGTGGCGACATCTTGATTGGCGTATTTGTTCCACTTCCGTTATAAATTCAGTTGGTTTCAAAACAATCCTATTTTGGTACGTGGAAACATGTTTTAATTAAACGGAAATGTGTTTGTATGCAATATACATTCCTAACGTTCCATCAAAGAAAGGAAGAGAAACATGTCTGCAGATAAAAATAACATTTCAATCTGAGACCATATGGGATATAGCATATCTCCCAACTTCCTGGTCCGCGATTACATATGAAAGTTAACTATGCCATGTTTACGAACTAAATAATTAACTAACCAACACGCCACTCCCGTAGGGGTAGGCAGATAGAATTCAATGCCTCACCAATCTGTCTTTGCAAATAATCACTTGCAAACACTTGCAAACAATCTTCACCCTATTTATGTATTGATTTTGCGTTTAATTTGTAGAACTCCATTTTAATACATGTATTAATTGTTAAATCAAACACAGATTTTTTTAGTCTACTCAGTTGTCTTTTATTGTTGAAAAAACACATAAAAATTAAAATTGTGACAATCTACACATTCGTTTGATAATGCCATAACTAGGCAAAACAATTGTCACAATATTCATTTTTATGTGTTTTTTAACAATAAAATACAACTCAGTAGATTAAAAAATATGTGTTTGATTTAACAATTAAAACATAAATCTTCACTCCATACACATTCATAAGTACATCATCCGCCCATTATTCAAACTGCTTCTAGTATTTGAAATATCATACCACATATTCCTCGGTCTTCTTCTATGCTTCTATTACCAACCACATTCTCCTTTATAAATTTGTTTTACTATCCTTTCTTCACTCATTTGATTCAAATGCTCAAATTATCTCAACATACCTTTTTTGATCTTATCGAAAATGCTTATCTTAGCCTTATATTCTTTCCAAATCATAAAACGTTTTGTCGCATATTAGCCTGAGGGCTCACATTTCGACTGCATGTCTACCTTATTTTGCAAACTTCATGCTTCATTTCCGTACACCAGGATTCCGTTATGGATCTTTCATCTTTATCAATCTTTCCGTCCCTAGAATATTTGCACATTCGAAAGGAAAAGAATGGTAAATATTATAAAACTAATAAAGAGATAAACTAATAAAGAAAGGAGTGTTGAGATGGTTTGGACATGTGGAACGAATGAGCAAGGACAGAACGGTCAAACGAATCAATGAGGCTAACGTAGTTGAAAAAGGAGCAGAAGTAGACCGAGAAAACTTGGCACGATCAGGTATATCAAATATTTGAAAGCGCCCTGGTTAGGAGTCGAAATAAACGGCGGGTATGTATGAGGAGATGCATGAACGTGGAAGAGGCGAAGAATGTTTACAAAGACAGAGTAGTGTGGTATTCTATTCAAAATGCCTACCCCTGCAGAAAAGCGGCGTGATGGTTGGTTAGTTAGTTAGTTAGTGATAAACAGATCACTTGAATCAGTCAATCACAGGCCGTCAAAACCTGTTAATACCCAAATTGTTTCTTACATTTTCATCTGTGACTTATCATATCTATAAATTGGGATATCAATAAATATTATTTACGAAATGAGAGAGAATTTGCTGCTAAATTATATCAATATCAGGTTTCAATGATCTCGATTTCAATACAAACCACGGTGAAATTAAATATTAAATTCCGAGTTCAATTCAATATTCGCAGATCTGACAGACTGTTATATTAAACCACAAAATGAGTATTGAATCGGATCGTTTGGTTCACCAATATAAGTGATTCCAAATTAAATTCATTCATAGCCAGAAAATTAATTTTCTACATTTTTAGCATCCCAACATAGATGAAGAAGAATATGGAAGTCTGGACATTTACGGAGCTTACGACCATCATAGGATTAGTTTTTTTTTTAAATTATTTGTTTAGCAGTCACCCAGTGAAAGGATGTTTTTGCCAGTGTCAAGTTTTAATTTTTTTTACAAACAAAAAAATAATAGAAAATAATAATAACAATTAATACAAAAGTTCATAGACTTTGTTAAGTGATCACTTTACAATGTGTAACATTAACCAATGCTTTTTATTTATTGATTTTGCATTTAATTTGAAGAACTCCATTTTAATTTATGAAGAGTGTGGCGTTTCATCCTTTCTGCCTACCCCTGCGGGGAAACGGCGTGATGGTAGTAGTAGTAGAAGTATGAATTGTTAAATTGAATACAGATTTTTGAGTCTAAATATCGGTGTTTAATTTAACAACTAATACGTAAATTAACCAATGCTACCTAAGATTCACAAAAACACTAATAATTTTTTTGGAACTTTTATATATACTGTTCAAACTCGTGACACAATATATGTTAGTTCACAACTGCCATCTTTGTTGGAATATTAAGGTTTTTATTATGCAAAGACTCTTTCTATTTGTATGCAAGGTCTGAATGTATGCAATTCTGGATTAAATTCACATACTGGAGACCCGCCTGAAAACATGATTTTTTATTTAGCTTATAATTTGACCAGATATTTTATATTCAACATTTTGAGTGTGTCCAATAGCCGTTCACAAATCTGGATAATCTCCACTTAGGAGTACGAAAAAAATAACTTCTGAGCGGAGATAATACAGATTTGTTAACAAATATTTGGACACACTCAATATGTGAATGAATTTGCTATTTTAAGGAGTACATTTGCAAAGTCGCTTTGATCAAATTTGAATTGAAATTTAACTTACAATAAAAATTTAACTGAAAGCAAAGCCATTTGTAAATAATTAATAATAGTTCTCGAAAGATCAAATACTCAATTCGAGAATTTCGTCCTTTGAAATGTAGAATCAATTTACAGGGAGAAATAATATTTTCATTTCAATTGCTTTTAAATATGATGAATTTTATATTCACTGATTTGAAATCGAGTAAATTTATTATTTTATAATAACTTATTATATTTTTAATTGTATAACATATATATGCCTTTTGAATCTATGAAGGTTCCAGACTTCACTTCAGGGTTAAAATAATATAAATGGAAAATTACAAAAATCATATTTTATTTAATAACGACCAGGAATAACGAAAGTAAACCAAATTATTTACGTTTTTTACCAATGGTTTAAAAATATAAAAAGGTAAAGATAATAAAAATATCAAACAAGCAAATAAATATGTTTATTTGTGTACCAAATTTTCCCAGTATGGTCTATCAAAATCAGATATAGTAAGCTGGATAAAAGAAGCAAGAAAAGCACTGAATAAGAAAAATGTTTTTTTTTTATATTTAATGATAAAAACCAATCAGGCAAGAGTCTTCGAGAAAGAATAAGAAACGCTAGGATCAGGGAAATATGCGAGATCGAAGATGTCGTTAGGTGGGGAAGGCAACGATGGAGACAATGGTATGCGCATGTGAGGAGAATGGAACCATCCAGAATTCCCACATCGCACTGTACAGCCAACCCTATGGCAAACGACTCTGGGGCAGACAACCAAAGAGGTGGGTAGATAGCTGGGAATAGATATCGCAGGAGGCTAATCCCTCTTAAAAAACAGGCCACAAGGCCTACAACAAGATGAAGAAGAAGAAGAAGATGAAAACAACAATTTGTGTGTCCAAATATGTTCTTTTAGCTCAAAATATTGTAGATAAAAATAACTAGTCAAATTATAATCTACAAATACGTAAATAAAATGAAAATGATGTTTCAAGCGTTTCCCAGTAATTAAAAATAATCCATGGTTCAGATCATGCATACAAATAAAAAGGGTCTCTTCTAAATAAAAGCTTTCCTCAATCCATTAAAGGTGACTGTTGTGAACTCATATGTACTGTGTCACCAGATTGATCAATATATTATCTAGGAGTTCCAAAAAAATTAGTAGTGTGGTTGTCAATCATGGATATAATGGTGAATGTTGCACGTGTGTAAAGTGATCACTAAACCAGCTTATGTGGTAAATCCTGTAAACATCCAGACTTCCATATTCTTCTTCATCTATGTTGAGATGTCAAAATGTAACACCGATTATTTATTGACAAAGATTAAAATGCATTTCTGGAGAAATCATGTTTGAAGAGCAAGTTCGGATCGAGTGGTGAGGATAGCAGCGGACAGCAGCATAAGAGGTAGAAGACTCTCAGGAAGACTACTAAACGATGGAGATATAGCTGATCTTCCACCTCCCAGGACTGGACTGGAGAATGACAGGACATAGTTTTAAATAAAGAGGAACAAGAAAAGTAGAATGGTGAATGTTGCACGTGTATAAAGTAGTCCCTTATTCAACCTATGACAGTTTTTTTTCACATTATTTTAGAAATTGAACTACATTATGTCGAACTTTATAAAATTCAATAACTTTGTTTTAACCACTTTTTAATTATAAGTACACTTTAACTTACCGGTTTCGACAAGAACCTTGTCATCATCAGGGTTAATTAAATTTTAAAACATTAAAATACTCATAATTAATTACATTCCCTTACCAAATACTTCCACACGTTTTAGAATTTAATAAACCTTGATGAAGACAAGGTTCTTGTCGAAACCAGTAGGTTAAAGTGTAATTTTAATAAAAAAGTGGTTAAAAAAAAGTTGTTTAATTTTTTAAAGTTTATAGAATATGCCACAAAGTATATGCGAAAAATATTAATGAAATCAGTGGCAAAAGTGGTAGATAATCGATGGCTATAGCAACTTTGATTAAATTTTTCGAGCAAATATATCAGAGGATTTATTTGGTTTTCAATGTTTCCATGATAGATTTATCTCACATGTTTATAAAATATCAAATGAACCTTTCATATTGTGATACAGTATTACAAGCCAAAAATGTAAACACACTGAAATGAACTTTAAAAACTTCAATGTGTAACCGAAGTAAATAAGAAGACTTTCAATAACGAATATTGCAAGTACAGGATGTGTGTATATCTGTTCAAATTTACGGATGAGTTAATAAAATTTATAATATTTTGAATGTGTCCAAATCTTTTTTACAAATCCGAGTTTGTTCACTAAGGAATTATTTATATTATTTTTTGACATCTCATCAAAGATGAAGAAGAATATGGAAGTCTGGGCATTTACGGGGCTTACGACCGTCATAGGCTGGTTTAAGTGATCACTTTACACACGTGTAACATTCACCAATTCTACCCATTATTGATAACCACACTACTCAAATTCTTGGAAGTTCTATATATATGAACCAATTTAGAAACCTTGTTCATGAATCACTAGAACTTCACTAGAGACATCTATTGAACAAATATTGATTTTGTGAACAAGTATTTGGACACACTCAAAATGTTGTAAAGGAATTATTTTATATTAATATCTCAAAAAAGATGAAGAAAAATTTGGAAGTCTGGATAGTTACAGGGATTATGACCTATCATAAACTGTTTAAGTGATCATTTTATACACTTATGTTACGTTCACCATTCTGCCCATTAATGCAATATGTTCCTCTGATTATTCTTCTTAGTGTAGTTAGCCAATCCATCTCTTTGGTGGTCTGCCCGGTAGTCGTCTACCTTGGAGTTAATAGTGCAGTTCAATAAGGGGGAATCTGGATGGTTCCATTCTTCTCCCATATGTATACATTTGTCTTCTTCGGCGCCTTCCCCACGTCGTTAGCGACACCTTCTATATGATATGTTAACTAATGCAATAGGATGTTCAATAATGGTCAGAATGGTGAACGGTATACAAGTGTATGATGAGATCACTAAGTCAAGCCTATGCCTATTCCTAAGACCTGTAAATACCCAGACTTCCAGATTCTTTCACTTATAAAAAAAATGTATTTCATTAGTCAAATGAAATACCAATATAACAAATATATTATTAACATATAATAGATAAAATAAATGGGCGAAAGGCTAAAAATTATTTAACAAAAAAAATCATCAATGTTTAGAGACTTAAATTAATGTAATAATTTGTGGCGAGTCTTTTTCTTTAAATATATGAATTAATACATGCGATTCATCAAGGATAAGATCGAGGGTCGAAGAGATGTCGGAAGAAGGCGGATCTCCTGGCTCCATAATATACACGAGCGGACAGGAGTACAGAGCGAGTGTTTTTGCCTAGAATTTTCTCTCATGAATTACATGAAATTATAGTAACTTTAAACATAAAGAGTAAATCCACTCACGAGTAGGCAATGGCTATGAAACTTATAAAGTTGAAGCCTGAGTAGAGACATGATAAACGGTGTTGCATAAGCCGTAGCTAGTTTTCAGAGTCACCTGGACGTTAGGTAATTCAAAAGAAAAAAAAACAGGAGTACAGAACGTAAAGAAGCTGTTTCGGACTATCTAAAATGATGATACATTCTTTCAATGGATAATTACCGTTGGGAGAACCCGACACGACATGTAAAGAAGAATATATGTCTCATATCGAATAAATATATGGTAAAGTTCAATACGAAAGACGATTAAACTCTTTCCAATCAATTTTATGCATTATCCAATAAGATTGCAATGAAAAACTTGCAATATCAGCAAAACTTGAAAATACCTTTAGATTTGGCAAAGACTTCCGCTTCACCCGGTGCTACTGTATAATAAATAGTTTCATATTGAAATTCTGCAGCGAGTTTCAATGAAAATGAAAATCTGATTCAAGCGTTATTAAAAGGGAGGAATTTACTTCATCCTTACATCAGGATTTTACATTATGAGTCCGAAGAAATGACGATGCCAACGTATGTACATATGACGTACGAAACATGGAAAATATTTTTAATCAACTTTGAAATGTGAAATTACTTGAAATGGAAAAAATTCAGATTTACATCAAGTAACATATGAAAAGGAAAAATACTACTACTTAATTTAAAAAAAAAATATTTTTTATTTTGACATCTCAACACGGATGAAGAAGAATATGGTAAAGAAGTTGGGTATTTACAGGGCTCTAGGCATGTCATATTTCGGTTTATATGATCACTTTACACATGTGTAACATTCAACATTCTACCTATGATTGACAACAACACTACTCAATTTGAAATCCTGTATAATACATAAGTCACATTTTAAATATTGGTGACATTTATTGTGGGAATAGTTTTCGAATCGTTGGTCGTCTAAAAAGATTGATTTGAAAATGAGAAAAATATCTGAATAAATGAGAAATCTACGAGATGTTTTTTGCTATAAAAAGGTAAAAACGCTACAAAAACACGCCGAAAACTTTGTGAAGTGTACGGTGAGGATGCTGTGAGTGAACGAAGAAGGAGTTGTTTGATCACTTAACCAGCCTATGACGGGTCATCAGCCCTGTAAATAAATACACAGACTTCCATACTCTTCTTTGTGTGTGTGGATATGTAAAAATGTATATTATCCTTATTTATTGTAACTGCAGACAGTTGGTAGGATTCCATTTTAAATTTTTGGGAAATATATCCAAAATTCAACAAGGTTATTGGATTGAATTCTACTTTTGATTACATTTACATAAGTATATGATAATATGTCACACGTTTCGTCTTATTAAGACATTATCAAACAGTGTAGTGTATCGGGTTGTGGTCCCTAGGTTAGTGTCGCGGGATCTAGAGTCGTAGTTTCTCGGTTCGAACCCACTCTACCACAATTTGATACATATTTCTAATAATGAGCGGCGTAGGCTCATAGAAATAGTATGAAATTGAAGTATTTTTGTAAATAATAAGAACACAAATATGTTTGCTTTAAAAATAAATTATTAATACATTTTTTAAAATTAAACCCTTATCCGCACCCCAATGGTGCATAGAGCACTGCGTTATATAAACGCAGTGTTATCTTGATCGTTTACACATGAAGGAAAGGTGATCAGCCCTCCGCTTCAGGTGCCAGTCCAGGGTAATATTGAATATATGTAACAGTGAAAACATCATTATTTATTTTACCCCCCTTGGGAATCGAACCCGGGACCTCCAAAGCGGTAGCCGAGCGTGCTGACCATTACACTACGGAGGCGGACAAAGACAAAAATACTAATACATATGTACAAAATGTACATATGGACAAAAATATTAATAGGTGCATATGTAAATAAAATACAATTCAACCCAATAACCTTGTTTAATTTTGGATATATTACCCAAAAATATATTGTTCTTATTTAAAATATATTATACAGCAGGTCATTAGTGATAGTTACATATACGAGTATACGTAAATAATTAATATATACTCGTGCGTTCCGAGAAGCAGTAAACCCAATTAAAGGTTTTTGCGAGTCAATGTCTTTATTCTATTTCATCATTGATATGCTAGTAAGGAATAGTAGTAGTTACAAACAGATAAATCAATTCCGATACCCTGCTCTAAATAATTATTCATCTGGAAAGTTCCCTTCCCTGTGATCAAGTTCTCGGTTGTTTTCCTAGATCTTTGTACTCATAATATATATGTATTATGTTTTATAACATGCTTTATATAACATAATAATAATAAAACCCTTATCCGCACCCCAATGGTGCATAGGGCACTGCGTCATATAACGCAGTGTTATCTTGATCGTTTACACATGAAGGAAAGGTGATCAGCCCTCCGCTCCAGGTACCAGTCCAGGGTAATATTGAATAAATATTACAGTGAAAAAATCACTTATATTTATTTGACCCCCCCTGGGAATCGAACCCGGGACCTCCAGAACGGCAGCCGAGCGTGCTGACCATTACACTACGGAGGCAGACATATATTATATATATTATATTATATTATATTATATTATATTATATTTTATATTATATTAATATAATATAATATAATATAATAAGTTATAAATAATTAAATGTAACGACAAGGAACTCTGTATATTTATGTACATACTAGTACATATGACTATTTATAAATATAATTGAATGTACTCTACCAAAATAGAGTAATAACGATGTAAAAACTGAAAAACTACGCATTCTAAACTGATTCAATCGAAAATTCGAAAAACAATTTCCTTAATTTATACATTCTTGTTTAATTTGTAGTGCTCCATTTTAATTTCTATGTTAAATGTTAAAATCCAACACTGATTTTTTGAATAAACTGAATTGAAATTTCCTGTTAAAAAAAAACACATTAAAATAAAATTTGTGACACATGTTTTGCCTTGTTATGGCACTTTTAAATGAATCTCCAATTCAAACGAAACAATCGTCACAAAATTAATTTTTGTGTTGTTTAACAAATAAAAAAACAATTTAGTAGACTCGAAAAATCAGTATTTGATTTTAACATTTAAAACATAATACTAGTTTATTAGGGGAGATTTTGGAACAGGTAGATGATTTCATATATTTGGGTAGTATGTTTTCTAGGGATGGAAAGATTGATAAAGACATAGAAAGGAGAGTGAATGCTGGGAACAGAGTGAATGGTGCACTAAAATCAGTTTTAGCAAATAAAAATCTATCAGCGGAAGCTAAACTGGCAGTACACAATGGAGTTCTGGTTCCAACCCTTATGTATGGAAGCGAAGCATGGAGAAGTTGGCAAAAGAAGGATGAAAGCAGACTGAATGCAGTCGAAATGCGATTGCTCAGACGAATGTGTGGCAAAACGATGTTTGATAGATGTTCGAATGATGAAATAAGGAAAGAATGTAAGGCTGAGATAAGCATTATCGATAAAATTAAGAAAGGTGTGTTGAGATGGTTTGGACATGTGGAGCGTATGAGTGAAGAAAGAACGGTTAAACAAATTTATGAGGCGAATGTAGTTGGAAAAAGAAGCAGAGGACGACCGAGGAAAACTTGGCACAATCAGGTATGTCAAATACTTGAAAGCGGCCGGGTCAGGAGTCGTAATAATCGTCGGGTATGTATGAGGAGATGCATGAATGTAGAAGAGGCAAAGAATGTTTGCAAGGACAGAGTGGTGTGGCGTTCGATTCTCTCTGCCTACCCCTGCGGAGAAGCGGCGTGATGGTTAGTTAGTTAGTTACTAGTTTATTTTCAAACTTTTTCGGCGTGTAACATAAGCTAGCTACTATAACTGATCAACTAACTAACTTACCATAATACGACATCCCCGCAAGGATAGGCAGAAAGAATAAAACGGTTCACTAATCTGTCTTTGCAAACAATCTTCGCCTCTTCCACATTCATGAATCTCCTCATACATACCCGCCATTTATTCTGACTCCTGACCTCACCACGGCACCTCACCACCCAGATCATATATCTAGAAGTTGGTAAATGTTGCACGTGTGTAAAGTGATCACTCAACCACCCTAAGCTAGGTCATAAGCCCTGTAAATGCCCAGACTTCCATATTCTTCTTCAACTATGTTGAGATGGCAAAAATATGTAAATGAATATCATGTTTTACAAATGCATGTCAAAACAAAATGGCTGTCTTGTTTACATGGAAAAGTTAGCTTTGTTTACTTATTGCTGTCAGTGGAATAGAACTCCTGTATAATGAATATTCATATAATGAATTAGCATTTTCCGGATATAACTTACCAACCTATATTAAACTAATAAAACACCCTGGAGAGTGTTTGGGTCACCGCTGAATTCAAATTCACCAAGAGACGATTTTATCATTATTAATTTGAATCACCCTTTATAAAAACAACGTATACTGACTAACTAACTAACCATCACGCCCCTTCCCCGCAGTGGTAGGCAGAGATAATAAAACGCCATACCACCTTGTCTCTTTGCAAACATTCGCCTCTTCCACATTCGTGCATCTCCTCATACATACCCGACGATTATTTCGACTTCTGACCCGGCCGCTTTCAAGTATTTACCATACCTGATTTTGCCAACTTTTCCTCGGTCTTCCTCTGCATTTGCCTTATAAATTTGTTTAACCGTTCTTTCCTCACTCATACGTTTCACATGTCCAAACCATCTCAACGCACCATTCTTAATTTTAATCTCAGCCTTGCATTCTTTCCTTATTTCACCATTCGAACATCTATCATGCAGTGTTTTGCCGCACATTCATCTGAGGATCGCTTTTCACATTTTAACAAAGTATACTTTGAAATCAAATCATTATTGTAAGTACAATTTCATGTTTGGAATTGTAATTATTGATTATCGATGGAATCACTTATTTCTAGTTATCATATTATCACAGAATCTTTTTATCACGGATAAGTATCTCTTGCTTTGTAATATCTTTGTAAAGCTCAAAGTTCTTCAGTTAAGTATATTAAACAAGGAAAATAAAGAGTTAAACAGAATGTAGCCATCACTCGACAAATAAAAGTAGGTACGGATCATTTGAAAAGAAAATGGTACATTTAATTGAATCGATATTAATTTTAACACACTAAAGAAGACTTAAATAAGATAAATTAATACCATTTCAACAATTGATTTGGCAGTCATTTTGTAATAATAATAATAATAAAAAAAATGATAATTTGTATAGCGCCATTTTCGCAAAATACTACCTCAAGGGCGCTTATAAAGGAATGGAAAGGAATGCTGGGAACAAAGTGAATGGTGCACTGAAATCAGTTACAGCAAATAAAAACGTATCAGCGGAAACTAAACTGGCAGTGCACAACGGAGTCCTGGTTCCAACTCTAATGTATGGAAGTGAAACATGGAGTTGGCAAAAGAAGGATGAAAGTAGATTGAATGCAGTCGAAATGCGATCTCTCAGAAGAATGTGCGACAAAACGATGTATGATAGATGTGCGAATAGTGAAATAAGGAAGGAATGCAAAGCTGAGATGAGCATTATCGATAAAATTAAGAAAGGTGTGTTGAGATGGTTTGGACATGTAGAACGAATGAGTGAGGAAAGAACGGTAAAACAAATTTATGAGGCGAATGTTAGTGGGAAAAGAAGCAGAGGAAGACGGAGAAAAACATGGCACGATCAGGTATGCCAAATACTTGAAAGTGGTCAGGTTAGGAGTCGTAACAATCGGCGGGTATGTATGAGGAGATGCATGAACGTGGAAGAGGCGAAGAATGTTTGCAAGGACAGAGTGGTGTGGCGCTCTATTCTCTCTGCCTACCCCTGCGGGGAAGCGGCGTGATGGTTAGTTAGTTAGTTAGTTTAATAATAATAATGATAGGATTATGATGATAATGAAATACAAAAAATAAAAGGATTAAAACGTCGTCAATCAGTCTCGGGCCGTCGAGTCTGGAGCGGGGAAAAGATAAGCCGACAAATTAAAACGCCTTCCTCTTGATCCCCATAAAGAATGGCCAAGGTGTTGGGCAGGACGCCTTCCTGAGCGATGGTCGTTGATAAAGAAGCGGTTAGCTTCGAAACCGGTAGACATTATAATTAAGTTATAATAAAATATTTATAGTGATTTTAAAACAATGTTACATTTTAATTGTAAAATAGAAAATCACAAAGTTAGTGTTTCAAATATAAATTAAAGTTTAAAGATTTAAAGAAATAGTGGTATTTAGCAGCTAAAATAAAAATTAATATAGATTTCATATTATTTTTGACATCTCATCAAAGATGAAGAAGAATATTGAAGTCTGGGCATTTACGGGGCTGACGACCGTCATAGGCTGGTTTAAGTGATCACTTTACACACGTGTAACATTCACCGATCCTACCCATTATTGACAACCACACTACTCAAATTCTTGGAAGTTCTTTACATATGAACCAATTTAGAAACCTTGTTCTTGAATAACTAGAACTTCACTAGAGACATCTATTGGTGAGATGTCAAAAATAATATGAAAATGACTCCTTTAATTGGAGGTAATCCAGATTTTGTGAATAAGTATTTGGACACACTCAAAATGTTTTAAATAGATTTCATGTTTGAGTCTTGAGCCAATTTTCCAATCCTTCAAAAATGAACATCAAAGAAGATAGAAGGTGTTTTTTTTACAGTTTAATTCACTTTTCCATCAAACTTCTCCGGGCAATATAAGTCAGTTGATTCTGTTACGCGTAACGCAATACAAATATATTTCTGGATCAGATAATGGAAGGAAAAGATAAGCTGTTTGGAATTCTCTTTCTACGAAGCATTTATTGGAATTTCTCGATTGTTGAATCCACTCATTGTTATTCTCTGTTTACATTCACTAAACACTTCTTCCTTCAGTTACTTTACTGTTATTGATAAAGATGAGATTTTTCTAATAGAAAAAACTTACATTATACTCTATATTCTTCACCGTTCTATTCACGCTTTCTCTCTTAACCGTTTTAAGAAAATATTTATTAAATTCTACCCACGATGACGCTTATCGAGAGTACAGTAAACTCCCGATTTTCCGGGGTCGGGTTAACTGGGAAGCCGATTATCCGAGTCATTGAAAAAATAATTTTTAAATGTTTCACAATAGTAGGTACCTACTTATAATGTCCAAACACGTCCTGAGGGCCGAACACATTTGTTGTTCGCAGTGATAGAATGACAGTTTCTCACTTATTTAACATAATATATTATTAGATTAAAACCAATATTTTTAGCTTTTCCACTTTATTTTTATTTGACCAGCGACCGGGTTTCGTCGTTACCGACATCATCAGACTGGTCATGACTGACATGTCGGTATCAACGAAACCCGGTCGCTGGTCAAATAAAAATAAAGTGGAAAGGCTAAAAATATTGGTTTTAATCTAATAATATATTAAAATGCAATTCCGTCACGAAGTGTCAGTGGATAATATAAACTTATATAACGTGTTTATGAGTTAAGTAAAATGCACTCCCTCAGACGAATGTGTGGAAAAATCATTTTACGACAGAATTAAAAACGAAGATATAAGAAGGGGATGTAAGGCTGAACAAGGAATAATTGAAAAGATTAGGAAAAGTGCTTTAAGGTAGTATGGACATGTGGATGGATGGCGAGAGAAAATACTTGTAGACAAAAACAGAACGAGGAAGGCCGAAAAAGACTTGGCACGATCAGATCAATCAGAACCTAAAATCTGGTGGTATCAAAAGTCTGCGTAATCGTAGGGCATGTATGACTTGATGTATGGATGTGAAGGAGAAGAGTGTATGTCAGGACAGAAGAGTGTAACGTCCCATCCTTTCTACCTACCTATGCGGGGAAACGACGTGATGGTAGTAGTAGTAGTAGTAGTAGTAGTATATATATATAAATATATATATATATATATATATATATATATATATATATATATATATATATATATATATATATATATATATATATATATATATATATATATATATATATATATATATATATATATATATATATATATATATATATATATATATATATATATATATATATATATATATATATATATATATATATATATATATATATATATATATATATATATATATATATATATATATATAATCAACGATGCTAAAATTATGTTTAAAATATACACTCAAGTCTAAAATCTCAACATACACAGGAACCAGAGCTTTATTCAGAGTTTATGGCCAAAAGCTTTCTGTAAAAACTTCGCTTTTGATAAAACCCACCGACTTGAATTTTCCACCCTTAATGATGCAACTTCCTCGCTGTGGAGCAGATTTTTCCTTCCTTTCATACAGCCTTCCTTACTGAGGGTAGTAAAGATAACACACTTCACTATATATACCATGCAGCCCTTATTTCGGCGCTAATTCGGAAAAGGATATTCCACGCGACAGAATTATTCAGACGTCGACTTTATTATTTTACTTTGAAAATGGTTCGTACATTTTAAAATTAAACATTTCAAACTCGTTTGAGTAGAAGAGGAAAAAATATCTCAGTTAGAAGGCATATTTTAACCCTTTTTAATGTGTATACCACTAGAGATATGAAAAATATAAAATAAAGAGCAGAAACCCAAATTCATGAACAAGTATTCGGACACACTCAAAATATTGTGAATAACTGGTGGAATTATAAGCTGCATTAAAACAGGTTTTTCAGGTTTCCCATTTTGTAAAATAATACGGGTTCGAAACTTGCATACAATCAAATTGGTCTCTACTAAAAAAAAATTCTAAATCCAATCATAGATGGCTATTGTGAACTCAAGCATGGAACGTCATGGGACTGATTATGAATGTTACACTTTTGTATATGTTTATATTTAAAATTAAAAGTAATATTTTTTTATAAACTGTGCGATTTGGTCAACATCGATTATTGTAATGGTATAAACACGTGGAATGCTCTTCCACCAGTGGTTAAAAATAGAAAGAGTGAGATAATCTTTAAAAAAAAACTCAAAACACATTTGTTTTCTAAATCATTTCCACCATTTTCTTTTCCCCAATGCATTCACGGCGAAGCGCCCTTGAGGTACTATTTTATGAATATGGCGCTATATACCGTATCGAACAGATTTATTGAAACAAAACAATTTATATCACAAATCTATATTTAACATGATCTCATTTCGGCTCAATCAAAGATTTACTCTCCCTGGCATCTATTATGTAAGGTTTTGGCACGTGGATGCCATTTTTCGTCTCGAAACCATACCTGAATCATGGACAAAATGAACTTTTCCACCGTAGTGCAATCAACTTTGGAGAGCCGATTCTTACAGATTGCCGATAGATTTTCAATTAATTTTATGTCTGGCAAAATTTTTGACCAGTCCAACACAGTTGATTGTTTTTGTGTGAAAAATTTCATAATTTTTTTGGATTCGTGGCAGGGGATTAAATCCTCCTAAAATATTCCATTACCATTTGACCCTTGTTTTTGAATCTCTGGTAGTATCATTTCCAGAAGAATTAGATGATACTTCTCGCTATTCATCATCTCAGTCACTAAAAGAAGCAGCCCTAGTCCATAGTACGAGGAACACCCCCAAAACATTTTTTTAGAGGGTGTTTAAAATACGAAAAAAAGTTTTGTTTCAATTAATCTCTTCGATACTGTAAATCATCCAAATTTATTATTATTACTACGTGTTCGCAATCGTTTGGCGATCATCGTGAAACAACATTCAGTACATGATTCATACTCTACAACCTTTCGTGAAATATCGACTGTCATAAATTTAAGCCGAGTCTCTTTATCTCGGACTGCAAGGGGGATGATTGGTTGCACCTACGTGGGGCAGCAACTGTATCGAGGAATTAGCTACAAGGGTGATATTTTATCCATCCCTCTAACTGCTCCGATCTGAAAAAAATCCCTCGAAAGAGTTTTCAGATACAGGGGATGGTATTATTGATCGGTTTACAAGATATATGTTTTCATATCGTATTATTAGAATAAATCAGAACATGATTTATGATTTGACTAAATTCCTTCCTTTTTGTGATAGACTTTTCTCCTTGAGAGGCAAAAGTAACAGTAAATAAAATTGAATTTTGGGATAAACAAACTCAACTAATTAAAACCTTTATTTAGTATGGGTATTTATTAACGATTTTATAATATTTATAAAAAAAAATAAAACTGTTGAAGGGTCAACTAAGGGTTGATGGTCCCAAGGGTGAACAGTGGAACAATAGAGGCATACATAGAAACATACACACGTTCGTTCAACACATATTTCAGGGCATTTTTAATTTGTTGCCAGCGGAGGTAAGAGGGCAATCAAAAATATGGACCAAAGGCAAAGACAAAGTAATGGCTAAACGATAAAGAATTGAAATTGAAAAATAATAATAAGTTTTTATTTTTCTTTTCTTTAAACATATAATTTTAAAATCAATGAAAGTAAGAAAATAAATAAAAATAGGAAAAAAATATGAAGGAAAGAACTTTACCAAAAAGACACATAAGGTAGCTTGGTCTACCCAAATAAAAATGTGTATGTATTTTTAAAAAAATATTTATAATTTATATATTTTAAAAATATTAATAATTGTAAAAGAATTTTAAAAAAACAAATAACTGAAAAAAAGCAGTGATTTCAACCATTTTTATTCATTGATTCGGCCACCATACGTTGTTTGAAAATTATGCTAAATAAATCGAAACACGTGTCATAGCTTAAATGAAAAACCAATTTTTTCATGTTAAAAATAAGAATTCGATACTTTTAATATACTTAATATACGTTATTCCTAGTTTTTTTTTGTATTAATTTTTAAATCAAACACAGATTTTTTGAGTCTCTAAGTTGTATATTATTGTTAAAAAACACATCAAAATTAATATTGTGACAATTGTTTCGCCTAGTTATGGCATTTTCACGTTCATTCGTTTGTAAAAGTCATAACTAGGTGAAACAATTGTCATGATATTAATTTTTATGTTTTTTTTTTTATGAATAAAGTACAACCTACTAGACTCTGTATTTCATTAAAAAATTCATAATAATTAAAGAAAACACTTTGTTTTTTACCACTTGAGTTTTTATTAAAGACTACATGTTTCAGAAGTTAAGCTTCCATCATTCAGGTCTGTATAATAACTAAAATATAAAATATAAAATTTTTCTATAAATAAGGAGAGGGGAAAGTAAGGGGAAGGGGTTAGTCAAGGAACGGAGTTTGAAAACAAAGGAAAAATTGAAAGCAATGGCGAAGAATTTTGAAACAATATATATTTAATAAATTATTATTAGAATTAAGGTTTTTTTGTATTTCTAAATTTTCAAGATAATTCATAATTTGGCCTTTATATGGAACAAGGTGTAATAATTTTAATTTATGAGAGTGAAATGAGTGATTAGTATCTATTATATGATTTGCAAATTCCGAAAAATAATTACTAACAAGACCGCTATGATGTTCTTTAATTCTAATCTTCAAATATATTGGCCAAACTGCGAGAAATTTGAAGATTAGAATTAAAGAACATCATAGCGGTCTTGTTAGTAATTATTTTTCGGAATTTGCAAATCATATAATAGATACTAATCACTCATTTCACTCTCATAAATTAAAATTATTACACCTTGTTCCATATTAAGGCCAAATTATGAATTATCTTGAAAATTTAGAAATACAAAAAAACCTTAATTCTAATAATAATTTTTTAAATAATATATTGTTTCAAAATTCTTCGCCATTGCTTTCAATTTTTCCTTTGTTTTCAAACTCCGTTCCTTGACTAACCCCTTCCCCTTACTTTCCCCTCTCCTTATTTATAGAAAAAATTTATATTTTATATTTTAGTTATTATACAGACCTGAATGATGGAAGTTTAACTTCTGAAACATGTAGCCTTTAATAAAAACTCAAGTGGTAAAAAACAAAGTGTTTTCTTTAATTATTGTAACATGTCTTACCACAAAGTTAATGCCGAAACAATAAATAAAAAAATTCATACATAAATTAAAATTATAGTTTTTTTTTTTAAATTCCAGATGCCCCGCGTAATATATGGGAATTGTGCTACGTATTATTTATAGGAATATACGATAATTTATCATTGTTAAAATACCCATTAGAGCTCATAATAGCTTGAGGTATAATAATAATCCTACAATATTTATATTCCAGACCTTTCTCCCGTCGAGAACCAATTTTCTTAGGAGTTTTTATATTTATGGATATTTTGATTATTTCTGAATATAATATTTCTATTATTATTTGTAGGGTTCAATAGATTGGCTGCGGAGTTGGAGGTTTCGAGTTCCATTCCCTGGGTGGTTCAAATATTTTCTTGTTATTTATCACACACTGATTTATTCACAATTCATTTTGTGTCCAAGTTCTCGTTCACAAATCTTTAGAGTTTCTCCACACCAAAATTTATTTTTACATATTAAAATTACTCCCAAGTAGAGAAACCCAGATTTGTGCAAAATAATTTGCACATACCCAAAATGTTGTGAATAAAATGCTGTGTCGGGTTGTGGTCCTGTGGTTAGTGTCGCGGACTCTCAAGTCAGAGTTTCTCGATTCGAACCCACTCTACCACAATTTGATACCTATTTCTAATAATTAACCGCTTAGGCTCACGAAATGGTATGAAATCGAAATATTTGTGTAAATAATCTTCTTCCTCTTCTTCATCTTGTTGTAGGCCTTGTGGCCTGTTTTTAAGAGGGATTAGCCTCCCGCGATGTCGATTCCTAGCTATCGACCCATCTCTTTGATGGTCTGCCCGGGAGTCGTCTACCATGGGGTTAGCCGTACAGTGTGATGTGGGGGAGTCTGGATGATTCCATTCTCCTCACATGCGCATACCATTGTAAATAATAAAAATACAAATATATCTCTTTTTTTTAATTAAGAAAAAAACGGTTAAATTATAAGCCGCGTAAAATTTTAAAATCACGTTTTCAGCCGTCTTCCAGTTCGTGAAATAATTTGGTAAGGATATTGCATACATTTAAAAATAAGGGTCTCTAACTAACTAACTAACTAACCATCACGCCACTTCCCCGCAGGGGTAGGCGGAGAGAATCGAACGCCACACCACTCTGTCTTTGCAAACATTCTTTGCCTTTTCTACATTCATGCATCTCCTCATACATACCCGACGATTATTACGACTCCTGACCCGGCCGCTTTCAAGTATTTGACATACCTGATTGTGCCAAGTTTTCCTCGGTCGTCCTCTGCTTCTTTTTCCAGCTACATTCGCCTCATAAATTTGTTTAACCGTTCTTTCTTCACTCATACGCTCCACATGTCCAAACCATCTCAACACACCTTTCTTAATTTTATCGATAATGCTTATCTCAGCCTTACATAGGGGTCTCTACTGAATAAAAAAAGCTTATTCAAATCAACTGTGAGGAATAAAATATTGAGTATGATAATGCCCTCACACGTCGAAATAGCTTTCATAAAAACATTATTTTTGACATCTCAACAAAGATGAAGAAGAATATGGAAGTCTGGGCATTTACGGGGCTTACGACCGTCATAGGCAGGTTTAAGTAATCACTTTACACATTAATTCTATCCATGATTAACAACCACACTCCTGAAATTCTTGGAAGTTCTCTATACATATATGACCCCGTAAATGCCAAGCTTCCATATTCTTTTTCATCTGTGTTGAGATGTCAAAAAATTATATGGAAATAACTCATATAATTGGAGATAATCCAAATTTGTGAACAAGTATTTGGACACACTCAAAATAAGCTAATTCAATAAAATCATTTATCGTGCTTAGATTTTTACTAATGATAACATATGAAATTATACAAAGCAAATTTCAAAATGTGTTGGGAATTAAGTAAATAATTTCCTCTCAAATTTTTTTCGTTTCAATACTACTTTTTTTCTCATCGACGAATCAATAATTTAAATTGATTTTCGATTGTAAATGTCGCGCTGCCTTCATTCGCTTCAAAAACTCCATTATTTGATAACATCATTGGAACTTTGAAGTTCGAAGCTTTGCTGCGTAAATGGTGATAGAAATCCATAAAAAAATATCCTGACACGGCCAGGATATGATGCTTCACATAAAAAATAATAAATGATTTTTGAAAATGGTTCCCTCAAAAATATATGTAAAAACTGATAAGAATATTTGCATATCAAGCCTATAAACACAATTTTTTTTAAAATTAAACTTAAAATCTTCGAATTTATTATTAGATTAAAACCAATATTTTTAGCTTTTCCACTTTTTTATTTGACCAGCGACCGGGTTTCGTCGTTACCGACATCATCAGACTGGTCGCTGTAAAAACCCGGTCGCTGGTCAAATAAAAAAGTGGAAAAGCTAAAAATATTGGTTTTAATCTAATAATAAATTAAAAATGCAATTCCATCACGAAGTGTCAGTGGATAATATAAATCTATTAAAATCTTCGTATTCACAAATCCTGTTAAAATTTTACCTTATAACAAATACTATAAAATTATAGTTAAACAACAAATGTACAGTTTTTTTCCATATTTATTATATTTGACCAGTGACCGGGTTTCGTCGTCACTGCTATCATCATCATCATCGTCATATACAGTAGAAGGAGTCGTTAACCAATGGTTCTAGATTTACCTATAAGTATATTATTTAAATTGAGGTTTGTACAAAAAATCTTTTTTTTATAAAATTATTTAAAAACCTTTTTCTTGTTTCGGCATTCACTTTGTGGTATGATAGGATTCAATATAATAAAACTTGAATATTTTATTGTTAGAACTAGTTCCGGAAGCTGCAGATGCTTCCATCTACGGGTTTGAATATAAACTGATTATATTCAATCTTTTAAAAATGCAAAAGGAAGACCAAAGAACTCGTGGATGCTGCAGAAAGAAAATATGATTCGAAAGCATGGCCTAGGTCATTGTTCTGCAAAGTGTGTGCCGCGGCACACTGGTGTACCGTGGTGATTAGTTAGTGTGCCGCGGAAAAAAATCTAATTCTGTGAAAATGACACAATTGCTCCAAATTTTTATTGCCTGTGCTCAGATAAGTAGGCTCGCATTTCGCATTAAACATATTATGTTAAATATGTTACCATAATATGGTGAATATGCGCCTCTGAAATTTCTTAATTTGGTAGGTGTACCTTGAATAAAAAAAAAAAACAGAAGGACCTAGAACCTGAAGATGAGGAGAACCATCGATAATAAGGGATGGAGCCACGAAGAAGATATACTTTATCGCCCACTCCTTTCAATAACGTCATAAATCAAAAATCGTCAATTTTTAGTTGTGCATTTTTCGGAATGCCCAGAAAATGTACTATATCCCAGCAAAAGAGGCATATTTTCAACTTAATATTTACCCTCTACATGGCAGAAAGTGTTATTTTTGCATTTTGAGAAAAATATATTGTTTAATTATTTTTTTAAATATACTAAATATTTTTCAAATGCAGAAAAAATCTTCAGGTTTTACCTTAAAAGATCTGTCGCACAGTAAAAAGTTTAATAAGTGCCTTGATATTTATTTTTAATACATTGTATTCTATTTTTAAACTTTAAAAACGTTCTCCTGAAAAATCAAGTTTTTTTATTTATGACGTTCTTGAAAGGAGTGAGCGATATATGAAGGGGGTCTTAATGAACACACACATACATGGAGAATATACGAGAATCTACAATGCTAAAGCTTGAATTAAAATGCATTGAAAACATCGTTTGTTAGCAATAATAATATCCATCAATAAGGCCGACGTCTAATTAAAAACTCGTATAAGGCAAATTACATAGTTTCATAATAAATTATATATATTACGTTTTCCTCAATGGCTACGTAAAATTAATACTATAAGATTTACGATAATACTTCTTTACTGGAGCAAACTGATCACAAGATATTAATCAAGATTTATTAACTTAAATTCCTCAAAGGCTAAAGAAAACGCTCCATTTTATAATTTTCGCAATAAATTAGTCCATATTATCTGAAGGGCAGTCGGGAGTGGGTGAAAGTATTCAATGTGGAAGTAAGTTTCTAATCCTCTTCCTCTCCAAAAGTAGGGAATTTATGTCCTCGGTATATAAAAGTGCCGCAAAGATTGAAAATGGAAAATGTTTGTAAGATTCCGGCCAACTTTGGGTATAATCTGGTTAATTTTAAGTGACAGGACAGTCTCACGATTTCTCAGTTCAAATATAATTTAATTATGACCGCATTTCACTTAGAGGATTTGTTTGTTTAGACGCCAAGAGACCGCGTAAACTCGACATTGAAAATTTTCCTATTTCATTTGTTTATTTATTTAATCATACACGTAATGACCAATCACAATAATGTGCTTTTACAACAATGTGAGTGTGTCCAAATACTTGTTCATAAATCTGGATTTTCTACAATTATAGGAGCTATTTTTTTTATTTTTAACATAGATGAAGGAGAATATGGATAATTAAAAGTCTGGGAATTAACAAATACAATTTATATATCGGGTGTACCTACTGAAAAAAACCTTAACTCGAAAATATGCAATTTTGACTTAATGATACATATTATGATGTTTTCAACGTTCTACAAACTGGAAAAATATACTAAGTGTTTTAAAATGTCCTATATATGTGGTTTAAAAGTAAATTCATCTTTTAAGTTTAAAAGCGGGTATTTTATTCAGACTAAAAGCGTTATAAACGGATTATTCAAACAGGGATTTTAGAATAAACGTTTTTCGCCAGTATACCCACGATATGTAATTAGGTAATTGTTGATATTTTAAGAGTGTTATCAAGTCACGACCGTCATGGGCTGGTTTGAGTGATCACTTTATACACGTGTAACATTCACCAATTCTACCCATTATTGACAACCACACTACTCAAATTCTCGGAAGTTCTATATATATATATATATATATGATCCAATTTCAAAACATTGTGCTTGAATCACTAGAACTTCACTAGACACATTTATTGTGAGATGAAATAAGGTTTTTATTGAGCAGAAACTCTTTTATTTGTATGTGAAGTCCGAAACCTGGATTATAATCACATACATGAGAAACGCCAAAAAATATGATTTTCAGTATATTATTTTTAGCTTATAATTTGACAAGTCAATTTATTTACAACATTTTCAGTGTGTCCATATTTGAGATCAGCTCTTCATATTAAGGAAATCAAGGCATCTCGATATTTAACATTCAATTTGTATGAAAACACTTAAATCCAAGGTTTAACTGAGAAAATAAAGTCTTTTATATAACATTTTACATATAAATAAAAAAACTATGCCCAGACTCTCAATTTGAGAGATTTTTTTGCTTGCAAACGTGTCCCCAGAAAGGTAAAGTCGTTGAACACCCATTAGATTTTTTCAAACTTTATTTTATAACCTAAAGCACAATTCATATATTATTATTTAAAAATCTACGACAAATTTCAGTGCACCCTTTCACTCTTTTCCCAGCATTATAGTAATAATGCTGCTAATATAGTAATAATATTTATCAAAGTAAGTTCTAGGGTATTTTTTTTAAATAGCGAAAAATTATACAAAGGTTTGAAAACCGTTATATATGACGGAAAATATTATGAATAATAAGATTAGTCACGGTAAGAAAATAAACACTTTTCCTGCTACCCTGGGGGCATATTGAATTATACCGGAAACCGGCCCAGATTTAGTGTTGCCGCTTACAAAAGAAGCGGGAATAGAGGGAAAAAATGTTGTTTAATGTAGCGTGAGGCTCGCGGTGAATTTATTGGGGACCTTGTAGGGTTGATTTGTCGCCAGTCTTAACTCCTGGCGGCTTTCTACCTCATCCAACCTACTCCTTGCTCCTCATGCTCCCCTGGTACTCTGCCTTGAGAGTGGAGTAGGTTATATAGAAGGTTGAGGCCATTTTATGGGTAAAACTGATTTAAAAAAAAAATTACAACATTTTGAGTGTGTCCAAATACTTGTTCACAAAAACTGGATTATCTCCAATTACAGGAGTTTTTTTCATATTATTTTTTGACATCTCATCAAAGATGAAGAAGAATATGGAAGTCTGGGCATTTACCATAGTAAAAAATTAAATAAAAGAGTTTTTGCTCAATAAAAAGCTTCTTTTCATCTCACCAATAGATGTCTCTAGTGAAGTTCTAGTGATTCAAGAACAACGCTTCAAAATTGGTTAGTATTAATCACTTAAACCAGCCTATGACGGTCGTCATCCCCGTAAATGCCCAGATATCCATATTCTTCTTCATCTTTGAGATACCAAAAAGTAATATAATAGTTGTATTACTACTACTACTACCATCACGCCGTTTACTGCAGAGGTAGGCAGAGGGGATGAAACGTCATACTTTTTACATGCACTCCTTGCTTACTTCACATCCATACGTCTAGTCATACATACATACATACATACATACATACATACATGCCTTCCGATTACGTGAACTTTTGACATATTTTGGGTTCTTTTGATCTGGTCGTGTCAATTCTTTTTCGGACCCATTCGCCACATATATTTTCTTAGTCATTCTCTCGTTGTCCATTCTCTCCACATGTCCATATATTTATATGTCCATGGCATCCAAACTAGCGGTTCACAACCGACACTGATGTACGGAAGCGAAACGTGGAACTGTTTATTATAAATTAAGAAATCATTTTGAGCAAGTTTTCTTTAAATTTTAGCAGAAACCGTTATTTTTAACTATTTCACACCCTGGGAGATGCCTGAAAACATGAATTTAAATTTCTAAAATAATTATAATTTGACCGGTTACTTTATTCTCAACATTTTGCGTCTGTTCAAAAATCCTTGTCAAAAAATCTGGGTTTGTATAAAAAAGCTTTTAAAATTATTTGACACTTTGTCGTTATTAAATATCTTTCGAGTCGAAAGCACAGCATTTTATCTTCAATATAAGGTTTCTATTTTCCACCCCGCTACCTCCTGAAAGCTGTGGGGGTGTGTAAGACAAAATACAGACATTGACCCCGAGGTTCTGAGCGCTGTAAAAAGCTTCGCTGTAACCTCACGACCCCTAGCATAACAAACAATCCAAACTTTGTGGACTGACACGAAATCAATTAAAGAAGTATTTTAAAACGAAACGTGTATTACACTGAACACAGGGAATTTAAAATTCTTCACCATTTTATCATAACACATACACAAAAATTGAAGTATTAACATTTAACTGTCATTCCTAATGCTAAAAGGCTTTTTTAAATATTTTTTTACCTTTACGCGCACCTAATGGTGCATAGGGCACTGCATTGTATAAAAGCAGTGTTATTTTGATTGTTAAAACATGAGGGAAAGGTGATCAGCCCTCAGCCTTAGGAACTAGTCCAGGGAAATATTGAATAAATATTAGAGTGAAAAAAAATATCGCAAACTACAGTCTCCAAAAATGTAAGTAGAGATGGAGCAAGGAAGAAGAAGAGTACTCGCAGGAATTCAATTCCCCACCCAAATATCCACGTCTCCTTCTGACCCTAATTCTAGAAGTGCCGTCATAATCTCTTAAATGAAAAAGCTAAACTCATTTCAAATATGAATAATATTTATTAAAAATTGGGCGTGTCCAACTACCTTTTCACAAATCTGGGTTTTCTCCACTTATTTTAACATTTTTGACATTTCAACAAAGATTAAGAAGAATATGGAAGTCTTGAGTATTTACAGGGCTTATGACCTAACATACATCCAAATAAAAGGGTCTCTGCTCAATAAAAGCTTTCCCAATCCAACCATAAATGGCTGTAATAAAGTCACACGTAATGATGAATATAATTAATATGTGTATATAATTTGAATCTAAAAAATTATAAAGAGCGTTTTCAATAATCTGTTTTTTTTTTAAACATTTAAATTGTAGCCGTCTGGCCACGCCATTTGGTGTTGTCAGGTTGACAACACTGAATTATACTGCTACTGTCAGGTTGACAACACTGAGCGGATTCAACAAAAGCAGCCAACCGGAGCGCGGGGGCGAGAATCGCCTGCCGTCGCTTGATTGTTAAAGAACGTATATTTTAGCTTCATGTTTCATTCAAAGTTCAATAATCAATTAGATAAATTATAATAAGTTAATATCAAATCGTGTAAGAAATTTATATCAATAAACAAACTGTAAGTAAGCATTTCTTTTAAATCTCCTATTCTGGCATTCCGTCACCAAAACACTCTTGCCCACCATAAAATCTATACAAATATTCGAAAAAATACGGCTAATGCTTTGTAAAAACAAAATTTCTCCCTCAAGTAAGCCCTCGTATTAGCTAAAAGGGTAAATAATGATTTTATATTAAGTTCTTTTAATGAGGCACTAAAATTTGGTTTCTAGAGAGTTCCGAGTCGGCTATTTACAAAGCTCATTAGGATCAAATTGTTAAGCAGTTGTTCCTAATTACGGTATGTTTTTTCATGGCTTTACGTACCACTGAAAGTATAAACCTCATTGCCAAAAACTGTAATAAAAGTCCCGTATAGATGAAGTATTGTAACATATAATTTTTTTTTTTTTTTCAATATAATTTTTTGACAAAGATGAAGAAGAATATGGAAGTCTGGGCATTTACGGGGCTGACGACCGTCATAGGCTGGTTTAAGTGATCACTTTACACTCGTGTAACATTCACCAATTCTACCCATTATTGACAACCACACTACTCAAATTCTTGGAAGTTCTAAGTATTTGGACACACTCAAAATGTTGTAAGTATTGTAACCATATTTTAAAGTAACTTAAGTCTTCTTCTTCCTTTTCCTGGGTCCATCCCAACTTATCGTGTTTGTAGACTATAGGGGTCAGGTCTTCGCGCCCTCATATTATAGATCCTTCTGTCATGGGCAGCGCCTCCTAGGCCATGCCTTCGAACCATGTTTTCTTTCTGCAGCATCAATGAGTTCTGATCTTCCTATATGTCTTTCGAGGAAGATGGCGATTGCCTGGTTCACAATATGATCAGGTTTTCTGCTTCCTTTGTACCCATACCATTTTCAATTGCCTTTCCTCTAACTTCCTTCCATGAATGCGGGAACTTGAAGGGACACTCCAGTTGACCAATATAAACATTCCCATTTCAGCAGTTTCTACTTGCCTAGAGTACCTAGGTGTTAAACATCGTCCAGCATTCGGATCAATAAAGAAGTACGTGTACTAGCCAAATGCCAGGTCGTAAGCCCTGGGATGACTTTCATCTTCTTTCTTATAAAGAGGAACGATACATGATTCATATCAAGTTTACCTATAATATTGACATCTCATCCGTAAGGTAAATAATCCAGTGTCTGAAATAATAATTAAAAGTAATATTGTTATTATTATTTAAGAAAAAGACTTGGCGCGACCAGATCAATCAGGACCTAAAATCTGGTGGTGTCAAAAGTCTGCGTAATCGGAGGTCATGTATGACTAGATGCAACATTTTGAGTGTGTCCAAATACTTGTTCACAAAATCTGGATTATCTCCTATTAAGCTTAAATAATAAAAATGAAAATGGTATTTTCTGGCGTTTCTCATGTGTGTGATTATAATCCAGGATTTGGACCTCACATACTAATATAAGAGTTTCTGCTTAGTAAAAAGCTTCTTAACATCTCACCAATAGATGTCTCTAGTGATATTTTAGTGATTCAAGAACAAGGTTTCTAAATTGGTTCATATATATAGAACTTCCAAGAGTTTGAGTAGTGTGGTTGTCAATAATGGGTAGAATTGGTGAATGTTACACGTGTGTAAAGTGATCACTTAAACCAGCCTATGACGGTCGTCAGCCCCGTAAATGCCCAGACTTCCATATTCTTCTTCATCTTTGATGAGATGTCAAAAAATAATATGACTAGATGCATGGATGTGAAGGAGGCGAGGAGTGTATGTCAGGACAGAAGAGTGTGACGTTCCATCCTTTCTGCCTACCCCTGCGGGGAAACGGCGTGATGGCAGTAGCAGTAGTAGTTTAAGTAAAATTTTCCTTCCCTTTCAAGTGATTTTCGTTAAAATATTCAGTCCGCAAGATACGGCCATTTCGAAAAACTGTTGACAAAGTTTTGTTTACCTGTAGTTTAATCCGAGCATTGTAACTTTGCCACTCATTTTTGAGAGTGCATGTAAACAACATTATCCCTAATCCCCCTGTGTTTTTGCTTACACGAAGGTCTAAATTCCCGAAACATTTAATGTCGCCGTACTGGCGACGTAACTTAAGTAGCTAAGTCCCAAAAAGTTGCCGCGAAATTTAGAATAAACTTGATTTAAAATTTGCAATTCAAACATCGAGGTGAGGTTTATTTATTTATTTCATGCATTTATTTATTTTATCATCTTATACATAGTCATAATAATGAGTCTTCATTGACATCTTAGAGGAAGAAGAATATGGAATTCGGCACTTTGTGATAAAATCTATCCATTTTTAATTAATTTTTACATAGTAAATACCAACTAACTAACTAACTAACCATCACGCCGCTTCCCCGCAGGGGTAGGCAGAGAGAATCGAACGCCACACCACTCTGTCTTTGCAAACATTCTTTGCCTCTTCTACATTCATGCATCTCCTCATACATACCCGACGATTATTATGACTCCTGTCCCGGCCGATTTGAAGTATTTGACATACCTGATTGTGCCAAGTTTTCCTCGGTCGTCCTCTGCTTCTTTTTCCAATTACATTCGCCCCATAAATTTGTTTAACCGTTCTTTCTTCACTCATACCGCTCCACATGTCCAAACCATCTCAACACACCTTTCTTAATTTTATCGATAATGCTTATCTCAGCCTTACATTCTTTCCTTATTTTATCATTCGAACATCTATCAAACATCGTTTTGCCACACATTCGTCTGAGGGATCGCATTTCGACTGCATTCAGTCTGCTTTCATCCTTCTTTTGCCAACTCCATGCTTCGCTTCCATACATAAGGGTTGGAAATACCACTATTTCTTAAAATCTACTATGACACGTGTTTCGGTGCATTCCGCATAATTTTCTAACACCGTGTTCGAAAATGATGCGGAATACATTGAAACACGTGTCGCAGTAGGTTAAAAAAAATAGTGGTATTTACTAAGTAAAACATTAATTAAAAAAGAATATGGAAGTCTGGGATTTACGGGGCTTACGACCGTCACAAGCTGGTTTACGTGATCACTTTACGCACGTGTAACATTCACCAATTCTACCCATGATTGACAACCACACTACCTACATTCTTGGAATTTCTATATATATATATATATAGTTCCATTTTGAAACTATGTGCTTGAATCACAAGAATTTTACTAGAGACATCTATTGGTGAGATGAATGAAGCTTTTTATTGAGTAGCATTTGTATGTGAGGTCCGAAACTTGGATTATTATCACATACATGAGAAATGCTAAAAAATATACTTTTCATTTCGTTATTTTAGCCGATGATTTGACCAGATAATTTATTTACAACATTTTGAGTGTGTCCAAATACTGGATTATCTACAATTATAATTTTTAGTGAAATTCTAGTGATTCGGGGACAATGGTTTTGAAATTGGATCATTTATACAGAACTTTCAAGGATTTGAGTAGTGTGGTTGTCAATCATGGGTAGAATTGGTGAATGTTACCAGCCTATGACGGTCGTTAGCCCCGTAAATGCCCAGACTTCTGTATTTTTCTTATTTATCTATGTTGGGATGTCAAAAAAAAACTAATATTAAATTAAATTTTACAAAATTATTATTTTTATTACATATTTACATATAACGCTTCTACCCTCAGCCCGCTTATTTTTGTCATATCAATACATTTCGTTCCCCCGACGTTCGAGCCTCTCACAATGGGTATCTGTAACCATTACGGGACGCGACATGTGGCACTTTTTCATACGTTTACTTTTGTACTTTATTAAATAAGTGTGCGACCTTCGAACTCGACAACAGTCAAGGTGATATCTTTCCTACTCCGGGGACCGTTTTTAAAAAGCAATCGCGAGACGAAATTGACGCTTTCGCTCGGCAATGTGGCAAAATACAAATTGAGTTTTGCAATTGAATTTGTATCTTTGGATAAAAAAACAAAGAATACATGCAATAAATGTTTTTATTCATATTACTTTATTTTTTAGTTTCTTTTTCTTTTTATGAATTTCATTTATTTGTGTTAAACATGTATGTACAAACATATACGTATATACATATATGTCTTTAATAAAACTCAAGTGGTATAAAATAAGTATTTTCTTTAATCATTATGTATGTACATATTGCAAATATACATTTCGTTATAAATTGATATACGTTTTTGACATCTCAACATAGATGAAGAAGAATATGGAAGTCTGGGTATTTACAGGGCTTATGACCGTCATAGGCTGGTTAAGTGACCACTATGATTGACAGCCACACTACTCAAAATTAACGTTTTTTTCTTTATTCCTTCTTATTTGCATTTTACAATATATTATAATCACAAATGCAACAAAAAATATTTATTTTAATCCAAAAAATGATCCCACAAAGGCGTGGCCTGTGTGTGGGTACAAATTTTATTTTAGGTTATAATAAAGGGCACCGAAAAGAATATAAAAGGAATCAATAATAAAAAAAAGATCACAAGTGCTAATATAAACTACAAATATTTGATTTTAAAAGAAAACACAAAATCACAAAATCATGTGAAAATGAAAAAAGTTAACAAATAAGCATGTACTATATGAGTTATAAGTTAAAAGAAGAATCTAATTAGATGTGTTTTTTAAATAAATAATTTAAGCAAAAATTTACACAAAATTAGATAATTAGTGCCTATCATACAGTCTTTGTGGAATGAATAAAACAGTTTAGGAGCTGTGAAAAATGAGTGTCTGCGCGAGTCTGGATTTGCAAAAAGGAATTCCTAGTACACTACCGGTACACTCTGGCTAAATCTATTAACATATTTTAGACACTGTTGGAAAAAGATTTCTCTTGGCTCCAAAATTTCAGCTTCCTGAAATAATTGGTTGGATGGAAAAATATTTTCTCTTAAGCATGATTTTAACAATTGACCAATGTTATGACAGTAGTATATATGAGTTCACAAGAGCAGATTTATTCATAATTTACATACGTACATTACACCCGAATTTTCAAATATTTTGTGATTCGGATTCCCCAGTTAACTATGTAAAACGCGACAACCCTCTCAGAATCTACAACAATGAAATTGTTTTTTTTTTTACTTTCAAAATTGTCTAAAATTGTCTAAAAAATACTCTCGTATTTTCAATTAACTAACGACCACTCACAAATAACACCAGTTTTGACATTAAAAATAAAATATCGACGGGATATTATTCAATTCCCATTCCCAGAGTTAACGAGTTGCATAACAGAGGCCATAATACATCATGGCCTAGATGCTAACTGCCACCAGCATGTGGCTAACATCTGTGACTTGAGAATAAGATAAATAAAGGACAAAAGGATGTAACATATTTTGTTTTGCTACGAAAAGTGGCACATTCATGCTTTCCTGATACACACATCATAAATAACACCCAGGAAAAAAAGTTTCAAAAATAATTAGTTGGCCATTATTATTGTGAACCATTTATTAAATTGTCCGCCTCCGTAGTGTAATGGTCAGCACTCTCGGCTACCGTTCTGGAGGTCCCGGGTTCGATTCCCAAGGGGGGTTTAATAAATAGAAGTGATTTTTTCACTGCAATATTTATTCAATATTACCCTGGACTGGTACCTGAAGCGGAGGGCTGATCACCTTTCCTTCATATGTAAACGATCAAGATAACACTGCGTTGATATGACGCAGTGCCCTATGCACCATTGGGGTGCGGATAAGGGTTTTATTATTATTATTATTATTATTTATTAAAGGGCGTTGTACAAAAATAAACCACAACATTTTGAGTGTGTACAAATACTGTTAAAAATAAACTAACTAAGTATTTGACATACCTGATTGTGCCAGATTTTCCTCGGTCTTCCTCAGCTGTTACTGTTAAAAAATACTATTAAAATATGAACAACAAAATGTTGTAAATAAATTAACTGGTCAAATTATAAGCAAAAAAAATATGAAAAGGACGTTTTCTGGCGTTTCTTGTGTATGTGAATATAATCCAGGATTTGGATCTCACATACAAATGAAAGATTTTCTGCTATGTAAAAAGCTTATTTCATATCACCATAGATGTATCTAGATAAATTCTAGTAAATTCAAGCGTTGCGTTTCGAATTTGAACAATATATTTTATATAAAAGTTCCAAGAATTTAAGTAGTACGGTTGTCAATCAGGAGTAGAATTGGTAAATGTTGCGCGTGTGTAAAGTGATCACTTAAACCAGACTGTGATGGTTGTAAGCCCCATATATGCCCATAATTCCATATTCTTCTTCATCTATGTTGAGATGTCAAAAAAATAATGAAAAAACTACTGAATAAAATACTCTCATTTTATTGATCGATATGAAAGCATTACAGCGATCTATTATAGACTTCATAGTAAAAAAAATACAGTAAAAGAATCATACGATTTTTGAGCAAAAATATCAAAACTTACGCAAACACCTTTTCGCTCTTAAATTTTAACAGCAATCCATCATTTTGCACCGCGAATTTCACGTATTTCACATGAAAAAGCAAATAAGGTATTTTTAAAACAGTTTCTCTTTTATACTATGAAATTTTATAGATTTAAGTTGTGATACATGGAATGGGTACACGAAGGATAAAATCCTTGCGAACGCCGTTGAAATGCGATTTTCTAGAAGAATGTGTGGATAAATCGACAGAATGACAGAATATAAAATGAAGATATTAGTCTGAAAGGAAGGCAACATTTTCAGTATGTCCAAATACTGGTCCAACATATTAAATAATCCGCTTAGGATCTTGCACACATGCAAATAAAAGGATATCTGCCTAAAACTTCCCAATCCAGCTATAGATGGCACTAGTGAACTAGCAATGTCCTGAGATTAATGATATACATATGTAGGAGTTCCAAAAATTTGAGTAGTGTGGTTCTCAATCATGGGTAGAATGGTGAATGTTACACGTGTGTAAAGTGCTCACTTAATCAGCCTATGACAGGTCATAATCCCTGCAAATACCCAGACATCCATATTTTTCATCATGTATGTTGAGATGTAAAAAAAATGTAAAATAACTCCCAAGTGGAGAAATCCAGATTTATGAACAAGTATTTGGACACACTCAAAATATTGTCGGCTATTAAAATATCGTTTCGATACTTGCATAAAAGCATAATCAATCAGACCTAGAATCAATATCGTTAGTGATTCTATGAATTTAATAGTCATGGAATTTTTTATGTATGAAAATTTTGTATACATATTCAAGGTGACTATAATATTTCTATATTTTAACTAGGGCTGGCAATATAAGGGTATAACTGGCAGTATAACGAAATAAAAGGGTATTTTTTGGACAACTTCCGGGGATAATTTTTGTAGTAATATTATGCTTTGTGATATTTTGTTTACAAAACATATTAAACATTCATCCGAAATGATCGCTTCGTAGAGAAATTCAGGAGGAATTTCATTAAATAATATTTCATCATTTGATGTTCGCAATAAATATGAAGGTACTTAGTTTATCCATGCAGGGATGTACAAAAGAAAAACGTTGGGCTCGCGTGAGCCCTTTGCCGAATTCGAAAAAAAGATAAAAACCTCAAGAAATTTCTTGAATGTTTTCCGCAGATACTTTGTGGCACATTTTATAATCTTTATAAAATTAATCAAATTTGTTTTAACCACTTTTTTATTAATACAATTTAACCTTCCGGTTTCAACAAATACCTTGTCATCATCAGGGTTTATTAAATTCTAAAACATTAAAATACTTTAGCTAAAAACTTCCACACACTCCGTAAAAAATCCTAAATTTTAGGATTTTCACGGAGTGTGTGGAAGTTTTATTTCTATTATTTTTTCATCACTCATTCGTTACATATGCCTTAGTCATCTCAACACTCCTTTCATAATTTTATCGATAGTGCATAGTAAGCAAGAAAAGAAAATATTATTGGGTCTTGAAAACTTTTTTTAAACACCAGGCATACATAACATACCTTTGCGAGCCCCTCGATATAAAATAACAAGCCCCTGAAATATTTGAAATGCGTCCCTGTATGTAAGTAAAATATATTTTAATATTATGAAGGTTTAGTATGTCTCGTGGGATACCAATAATAATACTCAGATGTAAATATTTCAAACGTATACGTAGTTACACAAAAGCGAATTTCTAGGGAAAAGTCATTCTTAAAATTCATTATGTTTCCAACGTTTTTGGGTATGTGGGTTTCCCCACTTGTTATTTTTACATTTTGAAAGCTCAACATAGATTGAGAAGAATATGCAAGTCTGGGTATTCACAAGGCTTATCACCTGCCATAGGCTGGTTAAGCGGTCCACCCTTCTACCCATGATTGACAATCACATTACCCAAATTGGTTTTCACATATCGCTCACTCCTTTCAAGAACGTCATAAATCAAAAATCGTCAATTTCCAGTTGTGCATGTTTTCGGGATGCCCAAAAAATGTTCTATATCACAGCAAAAGCGGCATATTTTTAATTTAATATTTACCCGCTACAAGGCAGAAAGTGTCGTTTTTGCATTTTTAAGAAAAGGTATTGTTTAATTATTTTTTTAAATAAACTAAACATTTTTCAAACGGAGAAAAAACCTTCAGGTTTTACCTTAAAAGATCTGTTGGACAGTAAAAAGTTTAATAAGTGGCTTGATATTTATTTTTAATACATTGTATTATATTTTTAAAACTTTAAAAACGTTCTCCTGAAAAATCAAGTTTTTTGATTTATGTCGTTCTTGAAAGGAGTGAGCGATATGAGTTCACAACAGCCATATATGTTGGATTTAAAAAGCTTTTTTTTTTAACAGAGACTGTATTTATTTGTTTGCAAAATCTGAACTCAAGATTATTTTTAAAATTTAGAAACGCCTAAAAAATCCTTCTCCTTCCTGTGAAATCCTTCTTTCGTGCAAAATCTATTTTTTAGGAATATATTTATACCATACCCTTACCCTTTTACTCTCTTCCTCACACACACACGCCCACCCTTTTTTTGTTGTTGATGTTTTTGATGGTTATTATAACATAAATGTGGAATTGTGTAATTGGCTTTATTTTTATTAATGTAACTATTTCTAATTATATACTTTTATTAAATGTAAAGCTGTACAATTCCTGAATAAATAAATAGAAACATTATTGTTTTTTATGTAGCTTATAATTTGACCAGTTACTTTATTCACAAAGCTTTGAGTGTGTCCAAATGCTTATACACAAATCTAAAGAGTTTCTGCACTTGCAGTTATTTTTACATTTTTTGTATTTCTTCATATTTATTTCTAATAATAGTACCCTATGCTCCCATACACTTTGGGTCCATATCAGATTTTTGTAACAAGGTCAAACTTTTGATTTCAACAGATTTCGTGATTACGGGTAATATTAATATAAAATAATAATAAAATAAAACCCTTATCCGCACCCCAATGGTGCATAGGGCACTACGTCATATAAACGCAGTGTTATCTTGATCATTTACACATAAAGGAAAGGTGATCAGCCCTCCGCTTCAGGTACCAGTCCAGGGTAATATTGAATAAATATGACAGTGAAAAAATCACTTATATTTATTTTACCCCCCCTGGGAATCGAACCTGATTATTAATATACCACCGTTTAAATATAAATGGAGAAAACCCAGATTTGTGAAAAAGTATTCGGACACACTCAAAATGTTGTTTATAAATTTCACGTATTTTTTTTTAACGAATTTAATTCCCTCATTATTTTTTTGCGAAAGTCATAAAATTAATCGGCTAAATTAAGTGTTTATATTTTTCTTTCTCAGGTAGGTACTGATTTTTTTAAGATGTCTTCTTTGAAAAGATCGTTAAGTTTCCTTTGATATGGAAGAAAATTATGAAAGGCATTCTTTGCAAGATGGCTGAACAAAGTATCTAAAAATATAATTTCTTTTGATCAATAAAGTGTAAATTTCTTGTGATGAACAAAGATATATATATATATATATATATATATATATATATATATATATATATATATATATATATATATATATATATATATATATATATACATATATACATATATATATATATATATATATATATATATATATATATATATATATATATATATATATATATATATATATATATATATATATATATATATATATATATATATATATATATATATATATATATATATATATATATATATATATATATATATTAATTAGTGAGTGTATAATAATAAAATAAACAATATGTTGCTTTGTTATTAAAGAAACGACAAAAAAGTATATTCTTAATTAATATTTTATAAATTACATATATTATGACAGTTCAACAAACACAATATTTTTCTATCTATCTGATTCTCTTGTTTTTCCCGGTGCGACGCATGACGACATCTGGTGGTAGCTTTACCGATAGTCACAATATTGAGAGTCGGTACTAAAGAAGAGAAAGGTGCGTTGAAGATGCTTTGATCATGTGAATCGAATAAGTAAAGGAAAAACAGTAAAAGAAATTCACGAGGAGAATGAGGTTGGTAATTGAAGCAGAGGAAGATCGAGGAAAACTCAGCATGAAATATTTCAAAAACTTGGTCGGATCATGAGATCAGTATGAACATGGAAGAGTCTAAAAATGTTTGCAAAGCCTGATTGGCGTATTGTTTTATTCTCTCTGCCTACCCATGAGGAGAAGCGGCGTGATAGTTAGTAACTCGAAGTCAATTGATTGGTTGAGTGAAATCCTTGCGATCTGGAGCCATATTGCTTCTTGAACCGAAATCAAAGGCCTCTATAATTTTATTATTCACTTAAGCATCGGCTGATAAGCAAAGCGAATTTCCTAACTGGATGTGGTTTGGCAACTTGTACTGAGACACTCACCGTGTACCTCAAATTACCGCTAGCGATGTGCTAATGTCGAATTCAGATCAATAAATTATCAGTTATGTTAAAATCAAAGCCTATACTGAAAATTTAATTCCACATGTTCTCAAACTTATTTGATCCATGGTCCCCTTTTTTAGACTAAGAAATTACGCAAGGCCCCGCTTAAAATTTACCTTTTAAAATTGAAATACAACAGAAAAATGTTATGAACTTTTTTTTTATTTAAGTTTTACTTAATAAATACCATTATTTCTTAAAATCTATTACACATGTTTCGAAGCATTCCGCATCATTTTCAACAACGTCATAAATATGTCAAAAAACTTGATTTATCAGGAGATCGTCTTTAAAGTTGAAAAATATAATAAAATATATTTAATACAAATATCAAGCCACTTACTGAACTTTTTACTGTGCAACAGATCTTTTTAGGGAAAACCTGAATGTTTTTTCTCCATTTGATAAATATTTAGTATATTAAAAAAAGTCATTAAACAATACCTTTTCTTCAAAATGCAAAAACAACACTTTCTGCCCTGTAGCGAGTAAATATTAAGTAAAAAATATGCCGCTTTGCTGGGATATAGTACATTTTATGGGCATTCCGAAAACATGCACAACTGAAAATTTGCGATTTTTTATACATTACGTTGTTGAAAGGAGTGAGCGATATATCATACATGGTTTTGCCGCACTGAAAGATCGTAATTCGAATACATAAGGTCTACTTTCATCATTCTTCAGCTCCAACCCTTTACTTACCATACATTAGGGTTGGAACCAGATAATGTTTACACTACACCCATGTTCTATTACCTTCGCCTGGTAAACAAACGATGTTTTATTGGAATTTTGAGTTGTAACGTTCGCAAGTTCGGAAAGTGCAGACTGCAATTTCACTGTAAGTGTTTCAATATTGACCCAATCGGGATGCAGTTTTACGACGAGTTGTTTTAAACAATTCAAAACTCACAAAATTCAAATTAAATTCGTTTTACGATGGGATTTATCCGACGCAACAAATCCTAAGTTTATTTATTTATTTATTTTGTATTTATAATATTCCCGATGAGTAATTTCTATTTCTCGTTTCGGGACATGGGATTAAGGTTAACAAGACTGGAACACAAATAATAAAGTTGTAAAAAAGATTCATAAAAAATAACCCAAACTAAAACATGGCAAAATATAAAAGCAATAAACAGGTATACCAAATAGGCATTAGAAGCATATTTAAAAAAAAAAAAAAGAAAAACATAAGGTAAGAAGCATATTTCAAATAAACAAATGAAAAAATATAAAAAATTAGAAAATATAACAAATGAGAAAATATAAAAAACAAAAGGTGAAAACAAAATAAAAAAATATGACTAAACACTACATATATTTCATTCAAGTATTTTTTCAGATCATTTATTTTGGATCCCCCGAATGGGTTCTTTATTATATGTCAGGCAGCTGGTTGATCTGGGAACAGGCAATATATTTTAACCTTACTCCAAATTTTGTGGTGTTTATCGGCTCCACATGTATTTGGAAGAAGAGACATGAGGGGTTGATGCCCTCAGGTGGCATTCTAAGGACATGTCCCAACCATGTCCACCTTCTTCTCTTCAGGACTTCCAGTATGAGGGGCTGTTGAGTTCTTCTCCTCACATCATCATTCCTGACGAAGTCATACCACTTTATACCCAGTATTCGCCTCAGGCATCTATTTTCAAAACTTGCTAGTTTCTTGCTTTGAGCTTTGGTGAGGTGCCACGACTCACATCCGTACAGCAACACTGTTAGGATGCAGGCGTTAAAGAGACGACACTTGGTTTTTGTCGAGTAAAGCAGTGAGTCCCAGACATTGCGCATTTTATTGAATATAGCTCCTGCCATTCCGAGCCGTACATTCAGTTCCTTCTGGACACTACCATCCTCCACCATGAGTGTTCCAAGGTATCTGAAGGTGTCGACTCGAACGAGCGCTCGTCCCTCACAAGTAAGATGTTGATCACGGTCCGGACAGGCTGAGTTGCACATGACATTGGTCTTTTTGGCGTTCACTCTTAGGCCTAACCGAGCGGAGTTTATTTGGAGGGAGTCAATTATATCCCCGAGGATTCCGGCGCCCCGGAAGGCCGCTGACGACCATTCACCGACTATACTCAGCGGAACTTCGAGACGCCGGACTGACCTGGGAGGAAGCCAAGGAGATGGCGCGTGACAGAGTGACTTGGAGACGACTCGTGTTGGCCATATGCTCCACCTAGGGAGCGAACATGGAAAAAAGAAAAGAAAAAAACATGTATTTTGTTATGTCCTCGTGTATTATGATTATGAATTTCTTTGTTAAAAATCGGTTTGGTATTTCTGTGAGTCGTTTTAAACATTAAATACGTAAATTAGATTAAAACCAATATTTTTAGCTTTTCCACTTTATTTTTATTTGACCAGCGACCGGGTTTCGTCGTTACCGACATCATCAGACTGGTGATGTCAGAATAGACAACCACATTTCAAATTTTTGAACTAGTATATATCAAATATAGTATAAATCTCTTGACGCTTTATATTTGAGCTCACGGCAGCCATTTATGTTAGTTTGAGAAACCTTTAATATAAAGACCCTTTTATTTAGACTAATGCGAGATTCTAACCGCTTAATTTTAAAAGTTAATTAAACGATTATGACCGGAACTGATACAAACACCGCCACTGACTTTGGAGAACCAGTAAAATTGCTTTCTACTTTTGATGGTTATGTTCAGCAGTTACACTTATTCGAGCACTTTCCTTTTACGACCAGCTATGTATATTCCACCCAAGCGTCTAAGTACACTGTAATCGCAAATATCAAATCAATTCAATCTTAATTATTGATTTTGCTACTCCTACTAGCGTCACACAGAGAGGATATAATGCAACGCTCCACTATCCTGACACACGCTCCCAGCTTTATTCTACATCCATATAATATATGATTATTATTTATGTATATTATTATGGATTATGATCAGATGAATGATAAATATTTTTACTCTTTGTATAAAAAAGCATAGAAAACGTGGTATGGTAATATAACAATCTCCTTATCATTTAAAAATGTCACAACATTTTCCAAGTACTTGTTCACAAAATCTGTATTATCTCCAATTACAGGAGTTATTTTTATATTATTTTTTTTACATCTCATCAAAAATGATGAAGAATATGGAACTCTGGGCATTTACGGGGCTGACGACCGTCATAGGCTGGTTTAATTGATCACTTTACACACGTGCAACATTCACCAATTCTACCCATTTTAGACAACTTCACTACTCAAATTCTTGGAATTTCTAAATGTATATATGAACCAATTTTGAAAAATTGTTCTTGAATCACTAGAACTCCACTAGACACATCTATTGGTGAGTTGAAAAGAAACTTTTTATTTTTTTTAGTAAGGCTAAGAAGAGTGAATGCAAAAAAAATATCACGAACACCCAGATACCAAGAATTCATCAGAATGAAGAATTTAGCATAAATTCCATAAAGGTCTCAGCTAATAAAAAAGTTATTTAATTCAACAGTAGATGGTGCCAAAGAAGTAGCATGCGCGAGATATTTCCAATCAAAGCATAAACACAACTTTAAAAATTTGTGTAGTGTGGTTAACAATCAAGGGTGGAAAAGCGAATGTTACACCTGTATAAAGTGATTGCTCTATAAACCAGCCCATGACAGGTTATAAGGCCTTGAAATACTCACACATCCATATTATTTTTCATCCATGTTTCATGAGATGTCAACATATTACACAAAAAAAACAAAAACAAAAGACATTAATATATTACTACTACTACCACTATTACCATCACGCCTTTCGCCGCAGGGGTAGGCAAAACGGATGAAACGCCACAATCTTCTGTCCTGGCATACACGTCTCGCCTCCTTCACATCCATCCATACATCTAGTCATACATGCCCTATAATTACGCAGACTTTCGACACCACCAGATTTTAGGTTCTGATTGATTTGAGAGTATCAACTCTTTTTCGGCCGTCCTCGTTCTATTTTCCCGCTCACATTATTTGTAATTATTGTAAAGCTAATTTTATCTACGCCACGTAGTTAAAACGTTTACTTCCGTACGTAATCGATGCCCTGCGCGTAAAAATACCCAAACCATATACAAAATACGTAAGCCCTATATATATACCCAAACATCCATATTCTTCATCATCTATGCAGTAAAATCAATAAATAAAAAATATTGGTTACGATTTATTTTTATTACGATTTACGTTTTCTGTTTCTGGATCACCCTGTATCCCGTAGTTCCGTTGTACAATGGAAAAAAGGAAATTGCCGCAAGTCGGGGATATTGGCTTGTTTATTTTCCAAACTCTTATAGCCGGTGTGTTGGAGAGATAAAAGAAGGATTCCCTAGTTATATGGATTGCATCTAGAGCTAAAAGTTACACCAAAATAAAGCGGGGTTATTGTACAGAACAGAAATACGTGTTCCAATACAAACTTCCTTTTGCCAGCGACATCTACGATGCATGACCTTCATTAAGTAGCGTAGCTATTTAAAGCTATTGTATTTGAGCTAAAATGTAAGATTCTCTAGTTTTATTGATAGCACCTCAAGCTAAAAGTTACACAAAATTAAAGTACGATAATTGAGCAAGAAATACATATTCCAATACAGGTTCCTTCTACCATTAACGTCTACGATACATGACTTTCATTAAGTAGCGTAGCTATCTTATGGCCGAAAAATACGTTCATATTTTTTTTGACATCTCATCAAAGATGAAGAAGAATATGGAAGTCTGGGCATTTACGGGGCTGACGACCGTCATAGGCTGGTTTCACGTGTAACATTCACCAATTCTACCCATTATTGACAACCACACTACTTAAATTCTTGGAAGTTCTATATATTATATGAACCAATTTTGAAACATTGTTCTTGAATCACTAAAACTTCACTAGCGACATCTATTGGTGAGATGAAAAGAAGCTTTTTATTGAGCTGAAACTCTTATATTAGTATGTGAGGTCCAAATCCTGGATTATAATCACACACATGAGAAACGCCAGAAAATATCATAAAAATATCATAAATATGTGTCCTAATACTTATTATTAAATAAAAAGTATTTGGACACACTCAAAATCTTGTAGAAAAATACGTTGTTCAAAGGACCACACCATTATAGTGACCAAAACCACGTGGAAAATTATTTTCCCATCCTTTTCGTTTGCATCAATCTACTCTCAACTTTGTACGAACGTTTGTATGCTTTTTTGTAAATAATTTTAATTTTCCATATTTTAAACGCGTATACAGAGATTTTTTAACACTAAAAAATGTTACATTTGACAACAATATTCCAATGTGTGGGATAGAAACTATTGCAAACTTGTGTGACGCAACGTTGAAGGATACAGCAGAAGAGGTCGATATTGATGAAAAGGAGCCGCTGCCTATTACCTTCATTTTCAGAAGCATGCACACTCTTTGATAGATTGAAATCTTTCAATTAATAACTGATTCCAAAAAAATGAATTGCAAAGCCAAAAAATATAATTTACAAAATATCCCTAAATATAACATTGCTTTCTTAAAAATATGGTCTAATTAACTCCAAAAATTTAATTCTTGTAAAAATTCTACCCTAACGCAAATACTTCTTTAAATTCCTCAGTTTAAAGTCCTCGTTATTTTTATTCTGCGTTAGTGAACATAAATTTAAAGTATTATATGCATAAATAGTACGAGTAACAAAGATATTCTATAATAGTTATTATGTGAATGTTTGGAATAGGTAGATACCCTGGTATTTTAAAGACTCTAGCAAATGGTTGAAAATATTCGATGTGTTCAATTTCAAAATACCAGCGATAAAGTGCTTTTAAAGGCGCCATCATGTGACATTCTTTGTAATAAAAACTAAACTTTTTCTCTTAATTATCCCAACACACACCCGTCCCTTTATTTAACTACCAAACTTTTAAAGGTTAAACTTAAACACATTTCAAATCCACTAATTTACTCTGTTTTCTTTATAGAAGATCATTCAGTCAAAGTGACTGAAAAGTTAATTATTTTATTTATCTTTACTCGGTAAATATCACTATTAAAATCCATTATAACACGTGTTTCGATGCATTCGACATGATTATCAAACACCGTATGTTAAATTTATCCTTAATTTGAGAGCTGTGGCCTTGGAACATTGAGGAAGACCGAGAAAAACTTGGCATGATCAAGTATGTCAAATACTTGAAAGCGGACTGGTCAGGAGTCGGAATAATCGGCGGATATGTATAAATGTGGAAGAGGTGAAGATTGTTTGCAAAGACAGATTGGTGTAGCATTCTATTATCTTTGCCTGCCGCTGCGGGAACGCTTCGTTAATTTGTTTTAGCGTTCTTTTATCACCCATTAGTTCCACATGTCCAAACCATCTTAAGAAGCTTTCTTTTTATTTTATTTTGTCGGTAATGTTTATCTCAGCATTTCCTTATTTTACCATTTATCGTACATCGTTTTTCAGCGCATTTGTCTGAAAGATCGCAGTTCGACTGATCGTATTTATCCTGTTCTTCAAAACTAATAATAATTGAGCAGAAAAATCCAGTTACCTTTTTCGGTTTACATCCTTACTATAAAGAAAACCCTTTTCGCTTGGAAATCAGAAAAGCCTAAGCCAATAATTTTCTTTCTTGTTTTAAATTCGATTTTCTTTCTGAAGGTTTTCCCCATTCCTGATAGTATGTAAAAGTACCAATATAAAAGTTTGCGGCTTAAAATGTCTGCAAAAGGGTTTTGTCAACCCTTCTTCGGCAAAATTGTGGATTATTTTTTCTTTTGTCTAACTTGGCCTTTGTAAGAGACAGTGTTTTTATCCATAGGACAAATTGGTTTAACCAAGTGTTTAACTAACCACTACATGAAAGCAAGTAGCAATAAGGGTTGACAAATTTAAAATATTTTTTATAGGAATAACCCGCAAAGCCTCTCCTTTTAGAGGCTTGTCTGCAAGTAGGATAGTAAGGATAGGGAAGGTAAATGTGAAAAATGCATCACAAACACCCAGACCAATTGAAAATAAATATTTCTTGAATTTATTTTGCAATTAGCCGGAATCGAACCAGTGACGCCAGTTTCGCAGTCGAGGGTCTACACAATTACGCCACGGCGCCTGCCGAGACGATCATTTCAAGGTGAAGTCAATTTTAGGATAACTCATTTTTCATTATGTGTTATACCACTTAAAAACAACTACTCCGTGTCTACTAGTTTCGGAATAACCAAACCATCATCAGGTCAAATGTAGACTAAAGTGAAATTCAGAATATTTTAAGTGTGTCCAAATACTTGTTCACTAATCTGGGTTTTCTTTACTTAGGAGTTATTTTTACATTTTCGACATCTTAACATTGATGAAGAAGAACATGGAACTCTGTGTATTTACAGGGCTTATGACCTGTCAAAGGCCGTAGAACCAAAAAATTGGGTAATGTGGTTGAAGTATGAAACGTTACACGTGAATTACGATACCTCTTAAACCAGTCTTTGACAGGTCACATATGCCCTGTATATAAATACCTTGATTTCCATTTTTTTATTTATGTTTTACTCGGAAAATGCTTTCCGTATCATCTCCAAACACCGTAATCCGTATTTTTCTTCATCTTTGTTGAGATGTCAAAATGAAGTATAGTTTTGTTTTTTAGACGCCATAAAATATGAAAGAAAAACTGGCTGTTGCTTTTTTTATATGGACAAAACTCTGTCGAGTTTCAAAGCGAATTTAGTGAGAAGTTATTATATAGAACACCTGGGACTGAAATAAATACTGAAAATGTTTCTGTTGTCAACAGATCACGCCATAAATCCTGACGCAGAGGTCCTGCTGCCAGCTTCGCAAGGACTAAAAGAGCGGTATTATCATTTCATAGGAAAATAATATAATATAAAATCGTATATTACAATAAAAACAAAACGATGTATGATAGATGTGCGAATAGTGAAATAAGGAAGGAATGCAAAGCTGAGATAAGCATTATCGATAAAATTAAGAAAGGTGTGTTGAGATGGTTTGGACATGTAGAACGAATGAGTGAGGAAAGAACGGTAAAACAAATTTGTGAGGCGAAGGTTATTGGGAAAAAAAGCAGAGGAAGACCGAGAAAATATGGCACGATCAGGTATGCCAAATACCTGAAAGTGGTCAGGTTAGGAGTCGTAACAATCGGCGGGTATGTATGTATGAGGAGATGCATGAACGTGGAAGAGGCGAAGAATGTTTGCAAGGACAGAGTGGTGTGGCGCTCTATTCTCTCTGCCTACCCCTGCAGAAAGCAGCGTGATGGTTGGTTAGTTAGTTATTAAGTGATAAACAAATCACTTTTACCAGCCAATCATAGGCCGTTAAACCATGTTAATACCCAAATTGTCTCTCATACATCTCCTGAAGCGGCGTGATGGTTAGTTAGTTAGTTAGTTAGTTACAATAAATTATTTTTAAATACTTATTTATTTATTACAAAAATGTCAATAATATTAGTGTTTAACCACTCACCGAGATTTTTATGTTTACTGGTTGTGAGACGTACCCGTCTCTTCGTCAGGACAATCACTACCACAGCATGCAAACAATACCACCCTTCACCACTTTAGCACCATTTACACATATAAAACTACACAAAATGTTTAACACATGCGATTTTCGGTCGACCCGAAGACCAACATGCACTAAAGGTATATCAATTAACTTGTGATTCATGTCCTTCTAAATATATTGGTAGAACGTCGCGTAAATTTAATATGTATTAATTTTACGCGAATAAAATAACACATTCGATATTTTATTTATTGTTTCGGCATTAACTTTGTGGTAAGACATGTTACAATGATTAAAGAAAACACTTCGTAATAGATACTAATCACTCATTTCACTCTCATAAATTAAAATTATTACACCTTGTTCCATATAAAGGCCAAATTATAAATTATCTTGAAAATTTAGAAATACAAAAAACCTGAATTCTAATAATAATTTATTAATTAATATATTGTTTCAAAATTCTTCGCCATTGCTTTCCATTTTTACTTTGTTTTCAAACTCCGTTCCTTGACTAACCCCTTCCCCTTACTTTCCCCTCTCCTTATTTATAGAACAATTTTATATTTTATATTTTAGTTATTATACAGACCTGAATGATGGAAGCTTAACTTCTGAAACATGTAGTCTATAATAAAACTCAAGTGATAAAAAACGAAGTGTTTTCTTTAATCATTGTAACACATACGATGTCTAAACAATAATAACTTCTCCGAATTTGCCAATCACCTCATAGAATCAAATCACGTCTTCAAAAAAGACACGGGAGTAAAAATATTAAATACTAATAATATAGTAAAAATGACTAACCACAAAGTAAATGCTTTAAATATTAATAATATTGAGAATATTATTTTAAAATATATAATATTATATTCTTGAACATGCAGAGGAAGCGTTGTGAATGCGTTGAAATGCGTTACATCAGACGAATGAAAAATATCATTGTGTGACAGAATTAAAAACGAATATATTATATATAGGAATGTAAGGTTGAACTAAGGATAATTGACATGTGGAGCAAATGGATAACGAGAGAATGACCAATAACATATAGGTACTCCGGGAATATGAGGGGGTAAAAGTCATATTAGTGTCTTACATTCATTTACCTCGGACTGGTACCTGAAGCCTGTGATTGATTATCTTGCCTTCATAAAAGAAACAATCAACTTAACATTGCATCGATGAGATGCAGTGCCCTATGCACCATTGGATGCGGATATGTATACGTCCGCCTCCGTAGTGTAATGGTCAGCACGCTCGGCTACCGTTCTGGAGGTCCCGGGTTCCATGCTTAGGGAGGGTCAAATAAATACCTTCGTGTGTTAACGATCGAGATAACACTGTGTTTATATAATGCAGTGCCCTATGTACCATTGGGGTGCGGATAAGGGTTTGAATTGAAATTGAATATATATATATATTCAGATGTAAAATATTCAATTTGGATAGATATTTTTAGCTGTAACCGGAAACGGGGTAACGGAACTCCGCGAACTTACGTGAACCTAACGGAAGACGATGACTCGGTTGACCCCGTCTAGGTCACTTATATTGGTACAATGGCAGGTACATAGTTAGGGGTTGAACGGAACTACATACTTATAAACGCTCAAGTCTTCGATTCAGACTCGTGTATAACATCATGGAGCAAGGAGATGCGCCTTCTTCCGACATCCCTTCGACCCTCGATCTTACCCTTGATGATTAGTTGCAGTAGCTTGTACTTTTCTCCTATAATCACATGTCCCAAATAGAACACTTTTCTTGTTTTAATATTCGATATTTGTTCCCTATTCACTCTGTCTCTTTGGAGAACTCTTGCATTGCTAACCAAGTCCACATATCACTCACTCCTTTCAACAACGTCCCTATTCACTCTGTCTCTTTGGAGAACTCTTGCATTGCTAACCAAGTCCACATATCTCTCACTCCTTTCAACAACGTCATATATAAAAACTTGATTTTACAGGAGATCGTTTTTAAAGTTTAAAAAAATTATACAATTTATTAAAAATAAACATCAAGCCACTTATTGAATTTTTCACTATCAAACAGATCTTTTTAGGTAAAACCTGAATGTTTCTCCATTTAAAATTTTTTAATAAATTAAAATAAATTAAACAAAACCTTTTCTATAAAATACAAAAACAACACTTTCTGGCCTGTAGCGGGTAAATATTATGTTTAAAATATGCCGCTTTTGCTGGGATATAGTACATTTTATGGGCATTCCGAAAACATGCACAACTGAAAATTAACGATTTTTGATATATGACGTTGTTTTATTTATTTATTAATTTTTATTTATTGCAAATGATTTAAGACGTGCTAAAATTTTAGATGAAATCTTTAATTTTTTTTATCTTATTACTGGGTGTATTATTGGCTGAAACAATAAATAGCTAAAAACGTGCTAAATAATATTATTTGGCACATTTTAAATAATTTGTAGAAGGTAAGTCAGGATATGAAAAATTGAGGGTCACAACATTTTGAGTGAGTCCAAATACTCGTTCAAAAATCTAAATTATCTCCAATTATAGGAGTTATTTTTTATATTATTTTTTGATATCTCAACATAGATGAAGAAGAGTGTGGAAGAATATCCCGTAAATGCCCAGAATTCCATATTCTTCTTCATCTGTGTTGAGATTTCAAAAAAATATCATGAATTGGAGGTTAGTCTACTTTTGCACTGGCGGCCTCATATCATTATTAATATCACTATTACCAATTTGAAACACCAATCAATGATGGAGTCAATATTGAAAAAACAGAATATTTGTATGCAAATTTTGTATCGTTTAATTTCTTTTCAGATTCTCTTTCTGTTTCTCTCTCTGTCTCTCAAATGAAATCTCTCTTATTTTTTTAAAGAATTTTTACTTCTATCACGTGTACGGTATTGCACGATCGATTTTTTTATCTGTCCCGTTCCGAAGGGGGTATCAATTTCTTTACTAGCGCTCCACAGTTTAGTTATCGGTGGTACATCGTCAAATTTGATGCGTGTGCATCGTGTTCTCGATACGCAAGCGTTATTTGGCAAATACAGAGTGTTTTTTCTCGTTTCTAATAAGAATTATAATTAATTGCATTTTTAAAAAATAGAATAACAATAGCATGATAAACATTTTGACATAAGTCGAATTTGTAAAAAAAACGTATTTATAGCATTTTACTTGGGGTATTGCCAGTACCCCCTTCGGAACCCGCGGATTGTTTCGTTTTTACTCCGGACCGGAAAGGTTAAAGGATCTTTCAACGGTTAAGCGTGGTTTTTCAGCGCGTAGGTGTTGTAGGAATCTAGAACAAAACTGTTTAAAAACACCCGAGGAAGCCTCCTTTACTTAAATTAAATACTAACTCAACAAAGATTACGTTTATTGTTACGTGGATCTACATAAAGGATCCGTTTACACGTTAGAAAGAGATTTTATTAAGACAGTTAGTTTTAATACCAAAGCGTTTCCATTCGTGAAAATAATTATCCACCTGCAGCTAGTATTATATAATTACATATAAACATATAGACGTACAGTTATGTTATTTAACGTTTCTAAACAAGGTTAACTTAAATTTTGCTTAAAATTACACAAAATAATTTCAAACGATAATCTTTATTCTTAATGTTTTAAGCGTGTTCAGGTCCTTTTTTATAAATTATAATAAGTTAAAGAAGGGGGACCCTGAAGCTCAGGAGTGATCACCGTGCCTTCATATAAGTTACGATCAAGATAAAACTGCGTTAATACGTTGTGCAGTGGCCTATGCACCATTGGGTGGGGATAACGGTTAGAGAAGACAAAGATGTATATGAATGTCTTGTTTTTTGCAAGGTTTACGATCTTCTTTCACATGCATACATATATTTATATAAATATATATGTATTACATTTACCATATTTTAATCTCATTATAAACTTCTTCATATGTCGCTCACTCCTTTGAAAAACGTCATAAATCAAAAATCATCAATTTTCAGTTGTGCATGTTTTCAGAATGCCCAGAAAATGTACTATATCCCAGCAAAAGCGGCATATTTATAACTTCATATTTACCCTCTACAGGACAGAAAGTGTTGATTTTGCATTTTGAAGAAAAGGTATTGTTTAATTATTTTTTGAATTTACTTAATATTTTTCAAATGGAGAAAAAACATTCAGGTTTTACCTAAAAAGATCTGTTGCACAGTAAAAAGTTCAATTAGTGGCTTGATATTTATTTTGAATACATTTTATTTTATTTTTAAACTTCGAAAACGATCGTGAAAAATCAAGTTTCTTGATATATGACGTTGTTGAAAGGAATGAGGATGTGTCGAAATATCCACGAAATCTATATCTAAGTAACTGCTTAGTACATTAAATCTAGCATTTGTGAATTAAAATTACCATAAACTAAAAATATTCGTTTAATTTCGGGGCGTTTCTTGCTATCGGGATAGCACTGTCAATAACAGTGACGTGTTCCGGTGTATCGGGACGAACGGCAGCCCTTAATACATTTCACAACGAACCTCGCGAAGGGATGACTTCCTAACTATAACGTGTTAAGGGTTTTATTTATTAACTAATATGTAATTATTATACTTTTTTTCAATTCACTCAATTTAAATTCAGTTTGTATAAAAAAATATGTACAGGGTGTAGTAAGAATAAACAAAAATCCACTTAATGATCTATCTTCTTTTTCTTCTTCTTCTTTATCAGCCCTCTGATCTGCACTGCTGGATACGCCTCTTCCCCTTCTTTCCATTTCCTCCGGTCGGTTGCATTTCTCTTTGTCAGAGCCATAGTCTCTAGTGCATATCGCTCACTCCTTTCAACAACGTCATATATCAAAAAACTAGATTTTTCAGGAGATTGTTTTTAATGTTCAAAAATATAATGAAATGTATTAAAAATAAATATCAAGTCACTTTTTGAACTTTTTACTGTACAACAGATGTTTTTAGGTAAAACCTGAAGTTTTTTTCTCCATTTGAAAAATATTTTTATTAAGGGTATTTAAAAAAAAATAATTAAATAATACCTTTTATTCAAAATGCAAAACAACACTTTCTGCCCTGTAGCGGGTAAATATTAAGTTAAATATATGCCCTTTTTGCTGGGATATAGTACATTTTCTGGGCATTCCGAAAACATGAACAATTAAAATTTGACGATTTTTGATATATGACGTTGTTGAAAGGAGTGAGCTATATGTGTTGACTGACAGTATTCATGATTCGTACACTTTTCTTTTTAAACAGGTTAGAATCTCCTTATTTTGCAGAATCTGTTTGAGCTTGCCAAAAGCCGCCTAGCTCAGTCCTTTTCTTCTTGGCAGCTCCGCCGTTTGGTTCTCCTTGCTCAGTTTTATCTTCTGTCATTATAAACAGGGTTTATAGATCTTCTATAATGATCTTTAACCCTTACTGTTCCAATGTCGAATCTCATTCGACATCGATTTTTTCCTCCCCATGTCGTATGTTATTCGACATTTTTTCATCAAAAGTATTATTTATTTAAATTCCAAGCTTACATTATTGTCACTCGTATCTATTACAACAGTATGTGGAGCAGAGGAGAATATATTTTTTCCCAATTGGAATGTAACTGTCTACCTAGATTTTTTTTATACTGGGGGACCGGAAAGGGTTAAACCTTGTTTATAATAAGCAAGGAAAATAAAAATGCAATATCCATCTAAAAACAAACTCTAGCGAACTATCTAAGCATAAAAATGTCCTGGTGACCTAAGGGTTAGATTCTATGAATGCGGTTGTAAGTTGCACCGCCCCACACTGCACGCCCGTGTTGTGTGCATTACACTGCACTTGTCAGTTGGCGGATATGTTGGAAAGTTTATTCGGAAACTGGAATGGATACTCAATGAAGCGGCAAAACGATTTCTCGATTCAACGTTTCCATTTAGACGCCACGTGTCAAGAATTTGTTCGTTTCTTTTGAAAATACAAAAATGGTCAAAAAGTATACGAACGAAACCGTAAAGTGACCGCGTATGTACAATAATAATACATCAATGACGAATGTAATAATACAATAATGTAAAAAAACATGTATTACGAATGTAATAAAACAATAATATAAAAAAGACATCAATTACGAATGTTATAATACCATTATGTAAAAAAACATTTATTACGAATGTGATAATACAATATTGTAAAAAAAAACATCAATTACGAATGTAATAATACAATAATGTATACATACATCAATTACGAATGTAATAATACAATAATGTAAACATACATCAATTACGAATGTTATAATACAATAATGTAAAAATACATCGATTGCGAATGTAATAATATAATAATGTAAAAATACAACAATAACGAATGTAATAGTACAATAATGTAAATATACATCAATTACGAGTGTAATAATACAATAATGTAAAAATACATCAATTACGAATGTTATAATACAATAATGTAAAAATACATCGATTGCGAATGTAATAATATAATAATGTAAAAATACAACAATAACGAATGTAATAGTACAATAATGTAAATATACATCAATTACGAGTGTAATAATACAATAATGTAAAAATACATCAATTACGAATGTGTAGCAAAACGATGTATAAAGATGTTCGAATGGTGAAATAAGGAAGGAATGCAAAGCTGACATAAGCATTATCGATAAAATTAACAAAAGGTGCGTTAGGATTGTTTGGAATGAATGAGAGAGGAAATAACGGTAAAATAAATTTGTGAGGCGAATGTAGTTAGATAAAGGAGCAGAGGAAGAGCGATAAAAACTTGGAACGATCAGGTATGTCGAAAACTTGAAAGCGGTCAAGTAGAATGGTCAGCACGCTTGGAAGTCTGATCGCCTTTCCTTCATGTGATAACGATTAAGATGACACTGCGTTTATATGATGCAGTTCCCTATGCACCATCGGGTGCTGATAAGGGGTTTGAAGAAAGTGTATAAAATCAATCACTATCATTCTCCAACTTCAAAATATATATTTGAATGTTTCACTTCACATTATGCCAACTCAAGAAGGCGTTCTTTCCAGTTCATTTTCCAATCAAAGTACGCCATTGTCTTGTATTAGCACTTGTTTCACTGATAAAACGTGCCAAAGTCGAAATATACAACTTGGAAGAAAGGCGATGGTTAATATATGGACGTTTGAAAGCGCAAAGGACCTAAGTGTTAAATTGACAATTTCATTAATTGATTCGGCATATAAGGTGTCATATCACTAAAATGTAAGCAATATTCATAGAAAAAAATCACAGTATTTTGAATGTGTCTAAATACTTGTTCTCAAATAAAGTTTTTTTTCCACTTTGGGGTTATTTTTTTTTAACATCTCACCGCGTATGGTACTGCACGCACGATTTTGAGTGGCAATTTCACTGAAACGAGAGCATGATTCATTGGTGATGTCAACACCCTTTTTAGATGTATGAAAGATCCGAACCCCGGATTATTTTAACATACTGGGAGACGCCTGAAAACATGATGATTTAAATTTTATGCACCTTACATTTTGACAACTTATTTTACACATTTTGAGTATCTAAATAGTTGTTCACAAATCTGGGCTCTTTCCACGTCGAAGCTATTTTCAACTTTTTTTTTGACATCTCAACGTAGACCACACCACTCAAATTTTCTCATGGCACAGTACAAATGAGTTCACAACAGGCATCTATGCTGAGTTGAGAAAGCTTTTATTTAGCAGAGACCATTTTATTTGGATGTATGCAATACCCGAACCCCGGATTATTTTTACTATAGGGCCTTTGGTCTAAATACACAGACTTATATTTTTCTATAGTAAAATAACAATTAGTCCGCCTCCGTGGTGTAATGGTCAGCGTGTTTAGCTACCGTGCTGGAGGTCCCGGGTTCAATTCCCAGGGGGGGAGGTGAAAATAAAGATTAGTGATTTAACACTGTAATATTTATTTAATATTACCCTGGACTGGTTCCTGAAGCGCAAGAGTGATCACCTTGCCGTCATGTAAGTAATGATCAAGATAACACTGCGTCAATCTGATGCAGTGCCCTACGCACCATTAGGTGCGGATAAGGGTTATAAAAAAAGAAAATAAAAAATAACAAGTATGTAATTTTATCCACATTAATTTTATTTGACCAGCAACCGGGTTTCGTCGTAACTGACATTATCAGACTGGTGTAACTAGACAGACAAACGTAACCGACATCATCCACCAAGAAATATCAGTACAAATCTTTAAAAAAAAAAAATCTTTATCTATGTATACGAGATGTCAAAAAAAAACATATTTAGGCTAACAATTTAAACGACACATATTCGCACTTGTTCCCGTTTCACTCTCCAGCGCGACACGAACATTATATTGATGGGAACATTTCGCGTTCATAAAATTGAGTGTCTGACGTTAACCCCTCTAGTTCGGAGTATCAGTCAACTGTTATCAACCCTTTCCGCTCAATATTTTCTCAACCTGAGAATTTCCATATTAGAATGGCGGTAGGTACTTCTTCTCTTTTCAGCTGTGGACTTGCCGCTTTTTCTGGAATACTGAATACCCTCTTTGGCAACGGGCTTGCTCCCTTTTACGGAAGAACGAATATCTCCTTTCTGGTTGCCTTTTTGCGTTTTGGTATCGACCTCTTTAAAACGTTCATGGTTTACGTTTGTTTTGCCTTTGTAGTGCAGTGAATAAAACGTTTAGTTGCCATGAAATAAGCCATATAAAAAAACGCGCTAAGAATGTCAGAAATCAAGGAACTAACCACCTCTCGTGAGATTTCTTGATGAACTCTCATGAGAGGTGGTAACACATATCGCTAACTCCTTTCAAGAACGTCATAAATCAAAAATCGACAATTTTTAGTTGTGCATGTTTTCGGATTGCCCAGAAAATGTACTATATTTTAGCAAAAGCGGCATATTTTTAACTTAATATTTACCCACTACAGGGCAGAAAATGTTGTTTTTGCATTTTGAAGAAAGGGTATTGTTTAATTATTTTTTTAAATATACAAATATTTTTCAAATGGAGAAAAGTCTTCAGGTTTTACCTTAAAAGATCTGTTGCACAGTTAAAAATTCAATAACTGGCTTTATATTTATTTTTAATACATTGTGCTATATTTTTAAACATTAAAAACGTTCTCCTGAAAAATCTTGTTTTTTGATTTATGACGTTCTTGAAAGGAGTGAGCGATATGATAAAAATAGTGAATGACAATGGTACCATAAACCAAGCTAGGACACAAAATGCCGAACTATCCTCTAATTGAACTGAAGGCTTGTTGACGATAGTCAACAGTCCGGCTGCTCCTGAGGAAATGTTCTCATCATTTAAATTCGTACAGATACATAGGTAAGTAACAATATCTCCATGTAAATCTCGTGTTCAAAAACCTACTCACAAATTTATAATACATTTATTCTCAAATTACTGTTACAATTTTAAAAAATACTTTTATAATAGTAGATAAAATACTTGTGTTGCTTGGAAAAAATAAAGAAACGACATTATAAGTTTCCCTTAAAATTAATGTTGATTTTTCTCGTCGCTCCTTGTTTCGGCAGAGCAGTTTATAAATTCATAAATTATAGAAATACAAAGGGCTTTTTTTTAAGGCGGAACGGCGTTCCGGCAGATTTTTTCATTGACATATGTTTTAAATTTTCAAAATCAATGAGACGACACAATGTTTGTGCCTAATTAAAAAAAAATATTTTTATCATTTGTTAAAATGATTAAATATTGTACTCTAATGAATATTTCAATGATTTATGCATATTAATTTTTTAAATTAAAAGCTTGATATGAAGTGAGTTGCGGAATCTTTTTTGTATAAAAAAAGCATTGAAAAATCAAATCTGAATTAAAATGAGATACGTCTACTCGTATATTCATTTGAAACAAAGTTATAAAACGTATAGTCAAAAAGTTGATGCTTCAAATGTTTACAAATTTTACAAAAAGTTTTTATTCATGTGTTTTTATGCAATTAATGAAACATGTTTGGATTGGGTTTATTTTCAGAAATTTTATTCACCGATTAATTGTTCTTTAAAACTACAACATCAGAAATACCATATAACGCATTATAATCATCAATATGAGGATTCAAAGACGGGTTATTATTTCAAATATATGATCACATTATCGACCTTACATAGAATCTCGTTTTCGTTTTCAATCTCCATTTTAATACAAATTGAAACCATCCGGCAAAGGCTTTTCCACCCTTGATGGCCATCCCTTAAATGGTACTTCCCCTTTCCCCACCCTTAAAAATGGGACAATATTGGCCATTGAAGACAATAGTTAAACCTGAGGTGGGTAATTTATCGCCTACTTTTATTGCGGAACATAGAGAATATACGATTACTACCCGCTCCATAGAAATTGAATTTTATCCTTAGAAATGCGGAAAATATTCTTTCAATATAATTGTGCCCGATCGCAGAGATACAGGTTTTTGACTTCAAATTAAACATTTTACAAACCAAATTGAACGCCTTATAAATCGAATTGGATATTTTACAAAACAAATTGGACGTTTTATTTTATTTTATAACAAAAGGTCTCCACTTAAAAATGGACGTTTTAAATCTCAAATTGAATGTTATCGAATTGGAATATTTCAAAACAAATTGGACATTATATATTGTATTTTATAAAAAAATGTTCAACAGATCAAAAAAATTCAAAGTATGATTTAAAGTACTTAGTACTGAAAATCTTGTTTGAAAACTAGAGTACACATCGCAGGCACAGACTATGACAGCGCGCCGCTCAGGCTTGCCAACTTGACGACTAACGCACTTGCTAGTCTTAAGTATAAAAAATGTAGGCAGGTATTCAAACCGACTGTTTAAATAATACTAACAGGAAAATATTTTTATTAATTTTTTTTTTTTATAAAATACTCGTACGATATAACGTTCAATTTGTTTCGCTAAATGTACAGTTTGATTTGTAAGCCGTTCCATTTGTAGTGAAATATTGTAAAAGTTTTTTCAAATTTCAAATAAAAAAAAATTGAGAGCGTTTATTTTTAACAAACTTAAAAATTATAACATGGAGTTGGCAAAAGAAGGATGAATGTCAAATAAATGCAATTGAAATCGCGATCCCTCAGACAAATGTGCGGCAAAGCGATGGATGATGACGATTATGATGATGGTGTTCTAATGGTGAAACAAGGAAAGAATGCAAAGGTGAGATAAGCATTATCGATAAAATTGAGAAAGGCGTGTTGAGATGGTTTGGGCATGTGGAACGAATGGGCGAGGAAAGTACGGTAAAACAAATTCATAAAAATACAAACACACATTTATATGTGAAAAAATTAAGGGAAAAGTATGAGGATATTTACCAACGAATATTGAAATTTTAAATGATGAAAAAAAACGGATACTGCGTTTATATGATTCAGTGCCCTTAGCACCACTAGGGTGTTGATAAGGATTTGTTGTTGTTGTATTTTGAAGTGACTTTGAAATATACTTGAGTGGGTTTACTCTTGATGTTTAAAGTTGGTTTATTTTATGAGTGAAAATTCTTGGCAAAAACACAGAAATTATTGGAAAGAATAATTAAACAGATTTTATTACTTTACAATACTGGTAATATTTTTTAGTTGGCTTTGTTTAAAATTCCGACAAGTCTAGAGTCTGATTTGATCCAGAGGATTGTAACAACCCTTGCGTATTTATGTTACAATAAACGTCTGTGCTGCCATAAATAAATTCCTAGCCCAAGGACTAAGGGTAGGTACCGCTCGTATTTCCTCCAGGGCCGAATCCGTTATACGACATAAAGGCTACAGGATTACGAGTTTAATAAGATTTCCTTGATAAAGAAAGCAGTCCTCTTGTGCGAGTCCTTACAGTTTATTTCCGGCAAAAAAGTTTCCGTGGGCAGTTCCGCACAAACGCCTCGAGTAATTATTAAACGAGATGTTTCGTACGCAAAGGGGTTTGCCGAATTCAAAGGCTTTTTCTAAAATGATTTATTATGTATTCATTTACGGGTATATATATATATATATATATATATATATATATATATATATATATATATATATATATATATAAATATGTATATATATATATATATTTATATATATTTATATAATATATATATATATATATATATATATATATATATATATATATATATATATATATATATATATATATATATATAAATATGTATATATATATATATATTTATATATATTTATATAAATATATATATATATATATATATATATATATATATATATATATATATATATATATATATATATATATATATATATATATATATATATATATATATATATATATATATATATATATATATATATATAAATATGTATATATATATATATTTATATATATTTATATAAATATATATATATATATATATATATATATATATATATATATATATATATATATATATATATATATATATATATATATATATATATATATATATATATATATATATATATATATATATATATATATATATATATATATATATTTATATATATATATTTATATATATATATATATATATATATATATATATATATATATATATATATATATATATATATATATATATATATATATATATATATATATATATATATATATAAATATATATATATATATATATATATATATATATATATATATATATATATATTTATTTATATTTTTTAAATTTTTTTTCAAAGTAACAATATGATCAGTGTTTGTCAGATATTAAAATAAACCATTATTTTAATTCGCTAAAATCTGTACAGTAAAAATGGCATGATACAAAAAGATAATTTAAAAAAAAACTTCATACAGCAAAACAACGTATGACAGATGTTCGAATAGTAAAATAGTGCAAAACTGAGATATGCATTATGTATAAAAAAAATTAAAAAGGTGTGTTGAGATGGTTGGACAAGTAGAAAGATCGATAAAACTTATTTATTGGTAGCTGAGAAAAGGAGCAAAGGAAACCGAGGAAAACTTGGCATGATTAGGTGTGTCGAGTAATTGAAAGCAGTCGAGTCGTTAATCGAAATAATTGACAGGTATGTATGAAGAGATGCATGAATGTGGAAGAGGCCAAGAGTGTTTGCAAAGACAGAGTGGTATGGAATTCTATTCTCTCTGCCTACCCTTGTAGGGAAGCAGCGTGATTGTTAGTTTGTTAGAAATTTTGTATCATAGTCAATGCTATAAGCAACATATTTTCTTCAATAAAAAAATATTTAAAACAACCAACATGTGTTATATTGTGCTGGACGATGTATAGCACAGATTTGTGTGGCGTTATTTTATTTCTGGTTACCTCTGCGAAGAAGCGGCGTAAAGGTCAGTTATTTAGTTAGTTTGCAAAATTATTACAGGTAAAATACATTATCGCCAATATTTCTCCATCACTAACTTTCAATGCAATATTTCAGAATTTTCTCTGCGCAAAATTAAGGATATCACGTACTCGCGGGGTGGGTAAATAAATAAATAAATTCCGTTTGAGTAAATAAATAATGATAAATAATATAAAGTAAGCAGACCCGGCACGGAAGGGATGAAGAACCAAACGCCCGAAAAATGGGAACGGTCCAGGGCCGCATGAGGCAGCGCTGGCGCTGGATGGGCGCCGTACGGGAAACTCCGATACGCCGCGATGTCTCAATAAACATTTGTAGAAATGTTTTCTGAGGGAAAACGAAGGTAAAAAGGGATTTTCCCGGCAGAGTGAATCTTGGGAAGGGCCCTTTGTATGGGAACATTTGAAGAAATAAGGAAAAAACAAGTATTTCTATTGCCTCTTGCAAAGCCAGTCTTTCAGTTTAGTCCCGAGGGTCTTATTCGATCCGCACTTTATACAGGGTCGGCCAAGTCGGACTGAATTATGTAACGTACACAGAATGTTCGTGATATAAATCATTTAATACAATTTTTGTTGTTTTTTATACAAAAACAATTGCTATCACAGTACTCAAATTTTCGAATTTCCTAGATGTATTGATCAATCTCATGACACAGTACATATAAGTTCAATACAGCCACCTATGTTGGAATTAAAAACAGCTTATATTCGACAGAGACCCTATATATAAAGAAGTTTCAAAAATAGTTCGAAGTTCCGAGATATATGATCAAATTCATGACACAGTACATATGAGTTCACAGCAGCTATCTGTGTTGGATTGAAATGTATGCAAGAGCCAACTCCAGATTATTTTTATATTTCATACAGGAAAACGCCTGATTTGTTTCGTATTTTTTCATCTATGTTGAGATGTCAAAAATATGAAAACGACTCCTTAATGAAGAAAACGCAGATTTGTGAACTAGTATTTGGACACAATCAAATGTTGTCAATCTAGTATTTTGACGGTATCTTGACGTTTGTATGTACTATACGAATTTGAGTAGTGTGGTTGTCAATAATGGGTAGAATTGGTGAATGTTACACGTGTGTAAAGTGATCACTTAAACCAGCTTATGAAGGTCGTCAGCCCCGTAAATGCCCAGACTTCCATATTCTTCTTCATCTTTGATGAGATGTCAAAAAATAATACCATACGTAAGATGGTGGAAGATGATCACTAATAACTCGCTAGTAATTTCATATTATTTTTGACATCTCATCAAAGATGAAGAAGAATATGGAAGTCTAGGCATTTACGGGGCTGACGACCGTCATAGACTGGTTTAAGTGATCATTTTACACACGTGTAACACCACACTACTCTAATTCTTGGAAGTTCTGTATATTTGAACCAATTTAGAAAGCTTGTTCTTGAATCACTAGAACTTCACTAGAGACATCTATTGGTGAGATGTAAAGAAGCTTTTTTTCAAGCAGAAACTCTTATATTAGTATGTGAGGTCCGAATCCTGGATTATTATAACATACATGAGAAACGCCAGAAAATATTATTTTCATTTGTATTATTTCAGCTTATAATTTGACCAGTTAATTTATTTACAACATTTTGACTTTGGTTTATTAAATATAAATAAGTATTTCTAGGTCGCTCTAAGTAAGTGGTTTTGAGAAGATACAAATCTTGAATGCGCTTACCAGACGTTGAGTAGAGTTGTTGTCATCAATTTGTCATTAATAAACCCATATCCCGTACAACAGTGAATTTCTTTCTCGATGACAAATGTTTCAGGACGAAAAAGCCTCCTGAAAAACTGCGTCAGTACAAGCGTTTCAATAATCACAATATTTCTTTCAGCGAACGGGAAAGTAGCCCGACTTTTGGAAGGATAACGTTTTTCTCTGATAGAAAAAGTGTTACAATTTGGCGAGATAAATCTCCCAGATCGTGATATAAGGCTATATTAAGGGGAACGCAATATGGCGTCCCGTTGTTACACTGACGTTTCGTTCCTTGCTGGGAAATATAATATATAATTCACTTATCTTTTGGGCGTGAATAAATCATACTATATTAATCCTTTGCTTATACCTTATACCAACACTTTATGTTATTTCTTGAAATTCAACCAAAGATACGCTCATTTTACCAGGATGAATTTTAAATAAACCTTCAATATCACCATTATCAGAATATTTCTTTATGTTACTAACTTCCTATGATGCCGCTTCTCAGCAGAGAGAATACACGCTATTATTGAAACTTAATTTACATCATATGTCATATATTGTTGAGATGAAAAGAAGCTTTTTCATTGAGCAGAAACTCTTTTATTAGTATGTGAGATCCGAATTCCGGATTATAATCACATACATGAGAAACGCCAGAAAATATCATTTTCATTTTTATTATTTTAGCTTATAATTTGACCAGTTAATTTATATTCAATATTTTGAGTGCGTCCAAATACTTGTAATAAAAGGGTTTCTGCTCAATAAAAAAGCTTCTTTTCATCTCAACAATAGATGTCTCTAGTGAAGATCTAATGATTTAAGAATATGTCATATACATATATTTACATTTTCTTAAATTACGCAAAACATTTCATTATAAATTCTTTCACACTCTGTTCATTATTCATACATTCAGGCATATCATCATTCATTTTTAAACCCTTATTCATAATACTTTTTTTATAAGTGAAATATTTGCGTTTTTATTATTTACACAAAAATTTCAATTTCATACTATTTCCGTGAGCCTAAGTGGCTCATAATTAGAAATAGGTATCAAATTGTTGAGACTCTGACTTAGTCTGCGACACTAGCCATCGGACAACAACCCCGACAACTGAAATTCAGTCTTATTTTATTAATTTTTTTTTTGTAAATATTTTGTATATATATAATATTTATATATATATATATATATATATATATATATATATATATATATATATATATATATATATTCTTCTTCTCCGTCTTAATCCTCATTGCTGAGGGCTGTGACCCTTGCAGAAGCAATGACTCTTCTCCAGTTATCCTTTGACTGCGCTGCACGTAGCGCTCCAACCACTGAGGTGCCTGCTGCTGCCTTAATTTGATCGGTCCATCGTGTGGGGATCTTCCTCTCCCTCTCTTTCCCTCCAGGCTACTGATCACAACTAGTCGTTCCAGGCTATCCTCGTTGCCGCGTGCAACGTGTCCAAAGAACTAGAGAATCCATGAAGAATATTTATATATATATATATATATATATATATATATATATATATATATATATATATATATATATATATATATATATATATATATATATATATATATATATATATATATATATATATATATATATATATATATATATATATATATATATATATATATATATATATATATATATATATATATATATATATATATATATATATATATATATATATATATATATATATATATATATATAAATATATATATATATATATATATATATATATATATATATATATATATATATATATATATATATATATACAGTGGGTGGCCAAATTATTAGGGACACTTGTCCTTTTTTGTAATTTTCAAGTTCAAATGAATTTTATGATCAAATAAATTTGTTCTAATTAAAAAACATTATTTATTTTTGTTGCTTGTATCATAATTATTGTTTTTGAGACGTGGCAATGCTGCAAAATATCAAAGAAGTAAGTTTTTTTCTCACTTTAGTGTTAATTAGTGAAAAATGGTGTTTGTGTGAGCTCAGTTAATATTTTTTTAAACCATTTTCCTGTATGTTTTTTGAGTCCAAGACTATAAAAAATTAAGTATTGTTTAATAATTTATTAGTTTTGCTGATTTTATAAGTAAATTTCAATTAATTTCTAATTAAAATTCAATTTAGTTTGAATTGAACCTTAATATTCTAAATTTAAGTATGGGTAAGTCTTTAGACATATCTCCAAGAAAATGTAGGGAAGTACCAACCTAACTACTTCATTCCACATATTTCTAAAGATAGATAGCAGCACTCACAGGTATTTCGAAGTCTGGAGTCAACCGGATAAAAAGAAAAATTCATAAAAACCCACCTCTAGAAGCAGCCCGCGTCTGAAAAAGTGGCAGAAAAACGATCACCACTCCGCGTGGTCACCGTAAAATCAGGGACATCTATTTCCAAAATCGTAAAACGTGTGTTGATTGTCCACTACGTTGATAAACGATGTAGGAATCAACGCCTCCAAAATGACAGTTTGGAGACGGTTAGTTGAAGTAAATCTAATTGGTCGACGTCAAACCAAAAAATTACGCCTGACTGAGGCCATGAAGAAAAAACGACTCTTATGGGCCAGAACACTCCGGAATATGACTGTTTCGGACTGGAATCGAGTATTTATGACTTATATTTGTATAATAAAATAAGAAGATAATAAAAAATACACATTTTTGCAATCATGGTAATACTTTATAGGTCTGCTTCTAAGACGAGTCAACATTTTAAATTTTGCTGGGAAAAACTTAATTCGTCCGACGGGGCCCAGGAGAAAAATTCCACCCGGACTGCCGGGTGAAGAGGGCTAAAAACACCCTGTTAGCATAATGTTGTGGTCCATGATCTCATTTAAGGGTATGGGACGCCTCCATATCATGGAAGGGACCATGAGACAAGACCAGTACCAGCGAGTACTGAAAAGTCGGCTCCAGCCGAAGCTAAGGAATGGTTCCCTGGTGATGAAGAGTATGTGTTTATGCATGAATAAGTACCGTGTCATAAAGCCAAGAGTGTTACCGCATTCCTGGCTGAAAAAAACGTCTGTTGAGTATGTGTTTTGCCTTGCCCGGGCCATTTGCTGGATATGAACCCCATTGAAAACATTTGGGGGCTAACGAAACGGGAAATTGCTAAAAAAAGTCATCACCACCAAGCGGTTACTGAAAGAAACTCTTATCAGAGTATGGCGTGGTAACCCTAATCTTCGGCACAATACAAAAATCTGCATAGAAAGCATGCCCCGACGTTTGGAAGGGTAATCGCAGCATAGGGTGTTATTACTAAATATTAAGGTTTTTTCTGAAATTTTTGAAAAATCGCTTTTTATGATAAAAATAAATTACTTTTATTAAATGTTTGATTACATTGTTTCTAAATTCTAAATAAAGCACCCCAACCAATAAAAAAATAATTAACAAACCTAATTATTTGCTAATTAAATTCATTTGATCATGAAAATTACAGGAAATTCGAAGTGTCCCTAATAATTTGGCCACCCACTGTATATATATATATATATATATATATATATATATATATATATATATATATATATATATATATATATATATATATATATATATATATATATATATATATATATATATATATATATATATATATATATATATTATATATTGAGTTCTCCTTTTCTACATTCTGATATAACTATTTTCTTACGCACTTTTTTAAATTTATTTTAATTTCCTTCATAAGCTAATAATACCTACTCGTAATACTGTAGAGCAGTAATCGTTGTATTAATAAAAACAAAATTTATTCAACATTCTCAAATTATTTTGCATTTTGTGATACGTTTTGAGATCTTCAGTCCAACACTTAACGGTTGTATTTTTATCAGCCAGTATACTTGGTATTTTCACGTATATTTTCAGGTTTTCAGTTCCACTCTCTAGCATCAAAGAGGAATAAAAAATAGAATAAAACACAATTTTCGGGAGATGTTTGTATTATTTCAGCTGTTCGTTCCGCAGAAAGGCTCTTACGCAGTTTGATTTAATGCTTAATGGAAAAACGGTGTGAACCAAATTTTGTAATGGTGACACTTTAATTGCTAGCTTTAAATATGACACCCTTCCTAAAAGGTATGCAGTAAAAAATATCAAATTGAAACATTAAAAAAAAATACATTTTGAAATCTCAACACAGATGAAGAATATGGAAGTGTGGGTTTTTACAGGGCTTATGACCTGTCATAGGCTGGTTAAGTGATCACTTTACACGCGTGCAACATTCAAAATTCTAGTCACGATTGACAACCACACTACTCAAATTTTTAACTCAACTGCTAGATATATTAATCAATCTCATGACACAGTACACAACAGCCATCTATGTTGTATTAAGAAAAGCTTTTATTTAACGGGAATCCTTTTATCTGCATGCAAGATACCAACACCGGACTATTTTTACGTACTGGGGAACGCCTGAAAACATAATTTTAATTTTTTATGTGGTTTATATTTAAGCGTGTTTAGCTACCGTGCTGGATGTCCCGAGTTCGACTCTTAGGGGGGGCTTAAATAAATATCAGTCATTTTAGTATCGAATATTTTTTTAATATTACCCTCGACTGGCGCAGGAGTGATCATCTTGCATTCATGTATGTAGCTAGCAAGATAACACTGCGTCAATACGATGCAGTGGCCTATGCACCATTGGGTGCGAATAGGGATTAGAAGAAGAAGAATTCAACTTATTTTGTAATACTAGTATATATGAATAATACTCGTATATCGTAGTCATACAGGAGAAAGTGACCAAGTGCATTTTTTTACAAAAACGTGATCATTGATTATTTGATATTTTACTAGCTTTATATTGCCCTAAAAAAAATCCAAAAGAATTTCATACTTGGAAGTATAATATATTGACTTGTTAAAAATTACTAATTGCATTGATGTTTATTTTCTTGCCAAGCAAAAGTGACTTAAATGGCCCTCCTGAACATTTTACGTTCTGTCAGTTGGTCACTTTCTCCTGTACGACAACAATATATGAATGATTTATGTATTAATTTTAAATCAAACACAGATCAAACACTATCAAACGAATTTTCGTTTGATAATGCCCTAACAAGGCGAAACAATTGTCACAATATAATTTTTTTTGTGTTTTTGTTACTAAAATAAAACTTAGTAGACTCAAAAAATCTGTGTTTGATTTAAAATTAATACATAAATTAAAATGGAGTTTGATACAGGAAATTGATACAAGAAAGTAGACTAAAAAAGTCAGTGTTTGATTAAACATTTAATACATAAATTAAAATGGAGTTCTACAAATTAAACGCCAAATCAATAAATATATGAATGACTCGATAAACTGTTCTGTCAAATTTCCAAATAAAATAGAATACACATAAAAAAATTAATAAAATATTGGTCATATTTTATCTGAAGGCTGGAGTTTTTTTATTCATTTGCGACGCGGAAAATCAATACTTGACCACGTAATATTTTTCATCTCCTTCATCCAACCATCACCCTGTAATGTTTGTTTTCTTGACTTCATTCGTTTATTGAATAATATTTACGAGTGCGATATTGTATTTATGACTCCGCTACAAAACTTTATTGAGATATACGGGAGTTATGAGCAGAGATATTGGATTTCATGATGGTATTGTGTGTCTTAAAATAAAACTTGCAATATCACATCGTGCAAACTTTTTTCCTAATCTTTAAACATAACTTGCGTTCAATCAAAGCTAATTCTAAGAAATTAAATGAGGACTTAAACAGCATATCAAAGTGGCTGAAAATTAACAAACTTGAACTTAACGTTGGAAAAACTAAATACATGGAATTAGGAAAAAGAAAGCCAAACCCAAGGATGATTGTACAATATATTTAGATAATGAAACTATTGAAAAAGTAACAGAAATATTTGGGTGTAATATTGGATTAAAAATTAACCTTAATGCAAATTTTGAACATGTTTGTAAAAAAAAAATCTAAAAAAAAAAATTTCTTTGTAGATTAAGGAGTAAGTTGGATAAAGATACTGCAGAACTCATTTATATAACAATCATTGTTCCACATATAGATTACTGCTCAACAATATTTTTTTTAAATTGATGTTTTACTTAGTAAATACCACTATGGTATTTACCAAGTAAAACATTGATTAAAAATGGATAGATTCTACCGCAAAGTGGCTGCCGAATCAATTAATGAAAATGTTATTTTTAGTAAATGAAAGAAATTTAAATAAATTAGAAATTATACAAAATAAAGCGATGAGAATAGTTCTTAAGAAAAAAAGATAAAATAATATACAAATAAAATAATATACTAAACTGGTTTTCTTTAAAAAGATACTTTAATTTAATATGCTGATCATTATACATAATTTTTTTTAACGATAAATTACCAAAATATTTCAAGGATAAAATAGTTTTAAACGAAAATTGTCATGAACATATTTCTAGAAATAATGATAAAATAAGACTGCCATTGTTGAAAAAAACCGGGTCGCAAAATTGTTTAATGTATAAGGGTTTGAAAATATATGATGAGATGCCTGAATGTATGAAGAATGAAAAGAGTCTGAAAGAATTTAAAAATAAATGTTTTGTTTACTCTAAGGAGAAATAAATAAAAATATGGATGATGTAAATTAAAAGTAAATAAAAGTTTATATTAGTTGTAATATTAGCTAACTTAAGAAATTAAAAAAATAATTCAAATTAAAACAGGCCAGACAATTAAAATGGATTTTAAACAACAAAATTAAATGTGAATCGAATGAGTAAAGAGAGAACATGAAGGGAAGGTCATTGGTAATAGAAGCAGAGGAAGACTAGAGGTAGTTCAAATACTTGGGCGTAGTCGGGTCAAGAGTCGGAATAATCGGCGAGTAGGTGTGATAAGATGCACGAACGTGGAAGAGAAGAACATTGTTTGCATGGACAGTGGTGTTCCGTTCTATTCTCTCTGCGTACTTTTGTGGAAAGCAGCGTGACGGTTAGTCACCTGTTAAGTGCTTTAACTTTCTCTTTAGAAGTATTTTTCTTCTTATTATTTACAAAAATACTTAAATTTCATACTTTGTATTTCTGTGAGCCTAAGCGACTCACTATTGAAAATAGGTATCTAATTGTGGTAGATTGAGTTCAAACCCAGAAACTCTGACTTAAGAGTCCGCGACACTAACGACAGGACCACAACCTTACAACAAATTTATAAGTTTTTAAATGAATCAATTATATTTTATTGAAATTTAATTAGTTTTTAATTGAAATAATATATGGGTGAATCTGAAACAGTCGTTTGACAACACCTTCTACTGCGTTTTGTATGGGGAAACATCAGTGTGTACAAAATTTTGTGTGAAAATAAAAAGACTATATATAAAATTAAAATAGACTTACATCATTGAAGTTATCCGAGATGAATCTCTGCACTAGCGACGTCTTCCCGCTGTGTGAATCCCCCACCAACACTACCTTCACCTCCATCTCCTCCTGATCTCTGCTCCCCGCGTCCGCCGCCTTGTTCTTGGTGGACCACATGACCCACGACCTGCCACTACCACTCCACCGCTCTACCACTCTGCCACTCTACCACTGCCGCTCCTCAGCACGGAGCCATGCCACCGAACGACACCACCACACTCTCAACTTGACCGCAATCACCACTGATTGAAGTTTAACGATTTTTTTCAATTTGAAAGACGTCTATGGCTGTCCTGAAACAAACCAAAAAAAAAAATTACATAAAATAAAAGTCAAAGTTTTTTTATAGATTCGGCGTTTAATTTGTAGAACTCGATTTTAATTTATGTATTAAATGTTTAATCAAACACTGATGTTTTAGTTTACTTTGATGTATTTTATTCTTTAAAAAAAACACATCAAATTCAATTTTGTAGCCATTGTTTCGCCCAGTTATAGCATGTTCGTTTGAAAATGCCATAACTAGGCGAAAAAATTCTCACAAAATTAAATTTTATGTGTTTTTAAAAAAATACAACTTAGTATACTCAAAAAATAAGTTTTTGATTTAACATTTAATACATAAAAGTAAAGTCATTAGATATATATGGATGCCCTTGTATTTATATAGTAGGTGACTTGTCATAGACTGGTTACGTATTACTTTCTACAAGTGTAACATTGTAACATTTACTATTGTACCCATTATTGACCATCACACTCATCAATTTTTTAGAACTCATACATATAAATATATATATATATATATATATATATATATATATATATATATATATATATATATATATATATATATATATATATATATGTATATATATATATATATATATATATATATATATATATATTCATATATATATATGTATATATATATATGTGTATATATATATATATATATATATATATATATATATATATATATATATATATATATATGTATATATATATATATATATATATATATATATATATATATATATATATATATATATATATATATATATATGTAATAAAACTTAAGTAACTTAGTACCTATATAAAACAGTTCTACCACCAGATGAACAGTCGCACTGAACAAAACAAAAGACATCAGATAGAAAAAAATATAATATTCTGAACTGTCAGAATCAGATAGATAGATAGAAAAATATTATAAAGATAAATTAAAAATAAACTTTAATTACAAAGCAACACATTGTTTATTTTATTATTATACACCCACTTTACGAAGAAAAATATTACCACGTTATATTTATATATATATATATATATATATATATATATATATATATATATATATATATATATATATATATATAAATATATATATTTACGTATATATTATATGTGTACCTATAGTCTGATGCAGACGATGGTTCAGTAATTGCATCCCATTGAGGGTGTAAGGAGGATCCGTGGCGACTGGCGGCAGACTAGACATCGTCTGAAGAGGATTGTATAGAAGGCAAATTTAATAATATCCCTTAAACAATGTATATAAACAAGCTGTTGCATAGAAACATTCAATTTACCGCTTTGATGTTTCTTTACCATATTCTACCATAATGGAAATAAAGTCTAACACTCGCCTTATCATTCATCGTACACTTTGTGTAATAACACTATTAAAAAAACACTACTTCATGACTTCCACCATCAGGTCAAACGGGGTGTAAACGGAATTGTTACGGTCTGACGTTTATACGAAAATAAAATTTTGAACGAGAGAAAGAAGACAAATGAATCACAATGGGAATATTTTTAAAAGTGGACTTGTAGTTAAATGTGTTTGATAAGTTAAGTCTTTATTAATGGTTTTAGTTATCTCGTTTTTTTCTAGATTATCTAAACAAATACCAGTTTTATTTACAATTTGATTTATTAAAATTATGGTCTTCAGATATAAGGTGATTAGAAAATTCAATTATTGAAGCACCTTAGATGTTCTTTAATTCTGATGTAGAATTAACGCGATGTTTCCCCAAAGTTGCTAAACAATGCTTTTAATATACGAAATAAAATATAACATAAAATAAAATATTGTCTGCCTCAGTAGTCTAGTGGCTAGAGTATTCGTCACTTGGTGGTTATATCTATGCATTTTAAATTTAATTTTCCCTTGTAAATACCACTATTTGTCCGCCTCCGTAGTGCAATAGTCAGCGCGCTCGGCTACCGTTCTGGAGGTCCCAGGTTCGATTCCAAGAGGTGGGTCTAATAAATATAAGTGATATTTTCTCTGTTATTCAATATTACCCTGGACTGGTACCTGAAGCGAAGGGCTGATCACCTTTCCTTCGTGTGTTAACGATCAAGATAACACTGCGTTTATATGATGCAGTGTCCTTTGCACCATTGGGGTGCGGATAAGGGTTCGAATGAAAAAAAATAGTGAAATACCACTATTTCTTAAAATCTATCGTGACACGTATTTCGATACATTCCGCATCATTTCCTAACACCGCATTAGATTTTAAGAAATAGTGATATTTACCAAGTAAAAGTGAAATGAAAAATGATTGGGTAAGATTGGCGCAATATATTTTTTAATCATTCCCTAAGGAACACCGTGTATAATACTTAAGTATGTTTGTTGTACAGAATGTGTACATACTCCTCATAACGAGAAGAACCACTTCAACTAGAATTGCATTGCGTAAGCCGGGAATAACAAATTTGCATTATGTGGGGGATGTACAGTAAAGCTTCGATATAACGGACTAATTGGAGGAAGGACTGTCCGTTAAAACCAAAAAGTCCGTCATATAAAAATAGTTAAAAAATATAACAAGATTTACACGGTATTTAGGTATAAATAAACAGTACAAAACACAAAAACAAATCTATTGTCTTCGGAATCGTCATGAAGTGACGTTGCTGTTTGATATCGACGCGCTTGCTTTCGGTAATCCTGTTTTGAAAAAGGAATCAAGTTTTGCTTGCACTTTTGAAGTTTGCTGTTTTTTTTTATATTTAACTTTTTTAAATTACAAAAATGCGTTGTATAGTTGAAGTTCGTTATCTGATTGAAAGTCACTAATTGTTATTAGATCGTCGATGTGTGATCTTACCACTGATAACATCATTTTTCGGACACAGATAATGAAATTCAACTATTCGTATAGTGTAGTTGAATTTCATTATCTGACGAATAGTCAATAAATGTTATTTGATCGTCGAGATGTGATCTTACCGCTGTTAACTTCACTTTTGGTAGTGTCGTAGTTGCTTCGGCTAGGTGCAGTCTACGGATCAGGACGGCATTTTGTCTCAAAAACTAGTGCTTGATTATCATGACTTGATTATCACTATGGCGTGATTATCATGACCGCTAAAAATTGTTTACGTGCGGCGACACTTGAATTTAAGCATGCATAATTTTATCAGGAATTTTAATTCTGTTTTTATTTAGCCCGAAGAATTCCGTTTAATAGAGGTCCGTTATATCGACGTTTTACTGTACAACAATCCGGCAACGAATTTGAATGAAGCTTTGTAAGCTTACCGTAATTTGAGTGCATGAGCGTGCTTAGAGGTTTCAACATACGAGTACGTAGGTAAAAGATTTAACTTTAGAACAGAATACACCGTTTCCCAACTTACGACTACTCAAACTTAAATCTCGACTCCCAACGAGCGGCCCTCGTTAAGGATGTGAATAATTCACAAAATTATAAGCTCAAGATTTTGCAATTCTGATTTGTTAAACCCTAATTTGTTTAAAAGATGTAGAAAATGTAATAAAGTGATATGGATTGTGGTCTCACTGCTATGCGGATGATACTCAAATTTATTTTAATTCACAATATTTTGTGTCCAAATACTTGTTTCCAAATACTTTTTTCCAAGTGTGAGTTTTCTCGACATGGGAGCCATTTCAACACTTTTTGACATCTCAACACACAATAGATGAAGAAGAATATGTAAGGCTGGGTATTTTTACAGGGCTTATGACGTATCATAGGGAGGTTAAGTGATCACTTTACACACGTGTTACATTTACCATTCATATGTCTTCATATATAAATCAATATTTAATATGGCTCCAGAGTATCTTTTATATAAAAGAGCTGTGTTTTCCAGAGGAATTGGTTTATCGACATATTACGCTTCGGTTACCATCAACGACTGCTCATGGTAATGTGATCTTACCAACCAGCTAAATTTGTAGCGTGCCTTTGCTGTCGCGAGACCGATGGCGTAAAATGCTGTTCAAACAATATTTAGAAATTGTGAAAATGAGATGATTTAAAAAAAATAAAACGAAAACAAATTTATTTGCTGAATCATTTCCACTACCCCATTTTTTCAAAATTAAATTGGAGATAAGCACCTTTGTGGTAGTATTCTACGAAATTGCGGAATAAAAATTATCCCATAATATTGATAAATTAATTGATATTTAATTGCAAGTTCGTACCATCAAAATTAATTCATTGAAACAATTGCAAATCTCTTTTCAAATTTTATCGTTAAAACCTGACGTGATATTCAAAAGCTTTCTAGAATGTTTTCTTAAAAGCATAGCTTGTATAAGTCGATGGAGTTAAGGACCTCACGGAAATATGACATTTTATTAGCTATTCAAAGCGACAGGAAGCTATAAGCTGCACATATTTGCATCTTATTCAGCTCTAAGATGCGCGTATTTGCACATGATGTACTTTAATCTGAAGTCATATGATTCTTCGATGTTGACTAATCTATTATACAACAAACATCTTTAAAATCACTCTGCTATCGAAAGCTCTTTTATATTCGGTCATATATATGTTCACATTTCTTAAAAAAGTATTGTTTTAATCTTGTTAATGTCGATAATTTATTTTACACCTGTGATATATTTATTTTGTTCAAGAAGCTTAATACTTAAGGATTTGTAAAATAAAACAACTTTGTTTTAACCACTTTTTATTGGTACATTTAGGAGTTTTTTTTTAATCATATTTTCATATGGTGTACGGAGTACGTGGAAGTTTTTGGTAAGTGAAAGGAAATTAACTATGAGTATTTCAATGTTTTAGAATTAAGTACATAAACCTTGATGATGACCAGGTTCTTGTCGAAACCGGTTGGGTAAAGTGTACCAATAAAAAGAGGTTAAAACAAAGTTGTTTTATTTTATAAAGTTTATAAAATGTGCCACAAAGTATCTGCGAAAAACATTCAAAAAATTTAAAGATTTGAATTACGAGTATAATCTAGTACAATTACAAATAATTAATATTACCTGATTTATAAGTGAACCTTTTAATTGTGTTATCCAATTCACTATGGCACAATTATCACACAACTTAAAAATATATTTTGATAACTGTGATACTCCGAAATTTCAGGTTACAATCATGAAAAACGCATTAAACCAATTTTACAAACATGTGTTTGTAAGGAAACTAAATAGTGACATCAAATGTTTTAATTATATTTGATTATTTTTAATAAACTAAGAAGAAAAATAATAAGAAAACACAAATTTTGTTTTAAATACAAATTCCTACAAATAAACACTTTAACTTCTTGCTCACTTTTGATAACAGTCGTGTAGTTATTAGTTTATTATTATTAATAAACTAAAAAGAAAAATACAAAGAAAACACATGATTTGTGTTAAACACAAATTTCCAAAAATAGTCACAATTACATCTTGCACAAGTTTGATAACAGTCGTGTAGTTTATTATTATAAATAAACTAATAAGAAAAACGCAAAGAAAACACACGATTTGTGTTAAACACAAATTCGTACAAATACACACACTCGCTCACTTTATAATAACAGTCGTGATTAGTAATAACACAAAAATAGTTTTAAAATTTAGCTGATTTTTTTATTACTTTCACACACAGACTAGTGTTCCTGTATAATTTAAAGCTGCACTTCTCGCGACGATAGGGGAAAGAATGAGGCAGATAGTCGTGGTATGGTATGGGGGAATGGCGCTAAAGTGACGGCATGCACAAAGTGAGGATAAAAAGTGAAGGTAGGAGGTACTCCGGGGTGAATGTATGAATGGAGGTGGCGAACAAGTGTGTTCTGAGAAGCAGCAAGGGACCGAGGCAAGTCCCGTCTTGCGTTCTGTGGGGTATTTCGTAATAGACCCGCAGCGGGTGGTCGGAATGAATGACAATTTTTAATTAATATTATATTTCGATCATGTATATAATGATCGAAATTTTTAATTAATATTATATTTCGATTTTGTCCGCCTCCGTAGTGTAATGGTCAGCACGCTCGGCTACCGTTCTGGAGGTCCCGGGTTCGATTCCCAAGGGGGGTAAAATAAATATAAGTGATTTTTTCACTGTCATATTTATTCAATATTACCCTGGACTGGTACCTGAAGCGGAAGGCTGATCACCTTTCCTTCATGTGTAAACCATCAAGATAACACGCGTTTATATGACGCAGTACCCTATGCACCATTGGGGTGCGGATAAGGGTTTTATTATTTTTTTATTATATAAAACCTATTGCTAACATCACGCCGTTTCTCAAGGGGAAGTATTTTAAAGGCGTTCACTCTGCTTTTATCTTTTTGTAATTTTTCACCTTCTTTATTTTGCCAATTCCATGTTTAATTTCCTTGGCCATTTTCGTAATATACTAACGTATTTTTCGTAAAATACTAACTGAAGGGCGTTTCGATATATGATTCAATGCTTATTCTTGGACAAAACGATAATAAAAGTTAACTTTGGACACAGCGTCCCATTGCCTGGTATTTTTTTTGCATCTAGTACATCTAGCTTGGGTCCGTTAGGCAGCTTGTGCACTACACGGAATTCGCCGTCCAGCAGTCCGGTTTTGAAAAATAAAAGCGACTACGACAGTTTAGCGTGATCAAATTGCACCGTAATCACGCACAGATTGAGCACACCGATCCGAAGAAAGAAAGACAAAAGCACAAGCCACTCCAAGCCAATCATCGTTTGATCACGCTAACTGAGGTGCTGGACGGTAAAATTCCGTGTGGTGCACAAACGCCCTTAAGGTCGCATAGCCATCGAACGCAGTTTTAACACATTAAAAAATATAAAGTAACGAAGACAGTTAATTATTACGTGATTTTTTTTAAATATACGATTGAAAATTCAAAAGTAGTTTTTATTTTTTATTTTAAATAAAAATCTGAAAAGAGTTTCGTTTTTTTTAAGAGCGAGCAACCATAACCGGAATTTAGAGCAGTGTCAGCCAATCAGCTAGGACAGTATAGGTGGTATTTTACGAAAATAGCTGTATATAAATTATCCTATTTTCTAAATTAACTTTATAATGAATTACTATTACGTCATATCTTTGCGCGTATACATATTTTTTTGGGTACTTATGCCGATTTTACTATAATACACAATATTGCATTTCCGTCTTTCTCCTGCTCCCAGTACGAAATACTTAGAATAGGGTTCACTCCACAGGAACAACAGTGATCAAAGTTTGCATGCCAATCAATCTTGCAGGTAGATCGATAGTGACGTCACAAGTGTCGTTGTAGTAGTCAGGTCAAGAACATATATTACTAACTATAGTTATACTAACGTATGTATACATACGTTGAATTTGAACAAATAGTTAGTAGTGTTAGTACATAATATATATACCATATAGTTAACGCATCCGTTTCTTGCAACAACACTCAACAAAATACTAATCACATGCGTGATTTGTCTGTCCGAAAACCAGGATGCACAAAGGGTAACTTTTGTAGTAATAGTTGGTTTCATTTATTTCATTAAAAAATCAAAATTTCACATGCTATATGTATATTTTTTTATTAATTTTATTGCTCTTCTTTTTGTATTTACGATATTAAATTTCATAGATTTTCTCGCTTGGTTTAACTGTTAAGTAGGAATACAAAAAAATACAAAAAATACCGTAATAAAAGTTCTAATATATTTTTATAATAATAGATTTATATTATCCACTGACACTTCGTGATGGAATTGCATTTTTAATTTATTATTAGATTAAAACCAATATTTTTAGCTTTTCCACTTTTTTA